>NW_008328488.1:128995-158240 GCF_000622305.1 Nannospalax galili
TAAAACTGAAAATTTATTTTTATTTTTATCTGGAATTCAAATTCTAGAATTCTAACTCCCAAATTCTTTTAAAAAAATTTTATATAATCGCCGGGCATGGTGGTGCACACCTTTAATCCCAGTGCTTGGGAGGCAGAGGCAGGTGAATCTCTGTGAGTTCAAGGCCAGCCTGGTCTACATAGTGAGTTCCAGGTCAGCTGGGGTTACAGGGAGACCCTGCCTCAAAAAGACACACACAAAAAAATTATATATATCACTGGATGTTGTGCACAGGCCTTAATCCTAGCACTCAGGAGGCAGAGTTAGGCAAATCTCTGTAAGTTTGAGGCCAGTCTGGTCTACAGTGGGAGTCCCAGGTCAGCTGAGGCTACAGAGAGACTTTGTATCAAAACATAACATGTAAATATATATACATACACATACATATATGTATATATCCCTCCTATACATCAGCTTGCTGTATCCCCTCAGCAATCCTGTGAAGCAGCTTTTGTTCTAAACCTGATTTAAAGACAGACATTGGTGACCAAGTGCCAGGTAGATTTCAACCATAGCCCCTTCAGAGTGGGCCTCATCTCTCATCACTGTGCCTATGCTCCTGTCACACAATGTTGTGTCAACTCAGTGACAGATTCCAGCTGTCCCTGGGGTGGCCATTCCTCCCTTCTTTATGTGGCGATGGATGCTTCAGCTGGGCACATGGCTGCTGCCTACATTTCCCAAGTCCCCTGCAGCTGGGCATGGCCACGTCTCAGTTCAGGCCAATGAGATGTCAGCAGAAATGCTGGATGTGTCCGTGAGAAGACCATCATGTCTCCCCTCACTGTTTGCATTCCTGGAATGCAGATGCTCTCCTGTGGAGATGACAGGGCGGGGCGAGCCTGGGTGACTGACTCCGTAAGCTTGCCACCCGGTTCTTGAGAGAAAAGAGCTTCCATCCTGGTTACATCATCACTGTCCTGGCTGTTACCTGTAGCTGTGCACCCTAACGTGTGTACACACATGTGCACTTGTGCACAGAGAAACCCCTGTGAGCGTGCTCCCATAGTGATACATGTGCACAGAGAAACCCCTGTGAGCGTGCTCCCATAGTGATACTGGTGCACAGAGAAACCCCTGTGAGCGTGCTCCCATAGTGATACTGGTGCACAGAGAAACCCCTGTGAGCGTGCTCCCATAGTGATACTGGTGCACAGAGAAACCCCTGTGAGCGTGCTCCCATAGTGATACTGGTGCACAGAGAAACCCCTGTGAGCGTGCTCCCATAGTGATACTGGTGCACAGAGAAACCCCTGTGAGCGTGCTCCCATAGTGATACTGGTGCACAGAGAAACCCCTGTGAGCGTGCTCCCATAGTGATACTGGTGCACAGAGAAACCCCTGTGAGCGTGCTCCCATAGTGATACTGGTGCACAGAGAAACCCCTGTGAGCGTGCTCCCATAGTGATACTGGTGCACAGAGAAACCCCTGTGAGCGTGCTCCCATAGTGATACTGGTGCACAGAGAAACCCCTGTGAGCGTGCTCCCATAGTGATACTGGTGCACAGAGAAACCCCTGTGAGCGTGCTCCCATAGTGATACTGGTGCACAGAGAAACCCCTGTGAGCGTGCTCCCATAGTGATACTGGTGCACAGAGAAACCCCTGTGAGCGTGCTCCCATAGTGATACTGGTGCACAGAGAAACCCCTGTGAGCGTGCTCCCATAGTGATACTGGTGCACAGAGAAACCCCTGTGAGCGTGCTCCCATAGTGATACTGGTGCACAGAGAAACCCCTGTGAGCGTGCTCCCATAGTGATACTGGTGCACAGAGAAACCCCTGTGAGCGTGCTCCCATAGTGATACTGGTGCACAGAGAAACCCCTGTGAGCGTGCTCCCATAGTGATACTGGTGCACAGAGAAACCCCTGTGAGCGTGCTCCCATAGTGATACTGGTGCACAGAGAAACCCCTGTGAGCGTGCTCCCATAGTGATACTGGTGCACAGAGAAACCCCTGTGAGCGTGCTCCCATAGTGATACTGGTGCACAGAGAAACCCCTGTGAGCGTGCTCCCATAGTGATACTGGTGCACAGAGAAACCCCTGTGAGCGTGCTCCCATAGTGATACTGGTGCACAGAGAAACCCCTGTGAGCGTGCTCCCATAGTGATACTGGTGCACAGAGAAACCCCTGTGAGCGTGCTCCCATAGTGATACTGGTGCACAGAGAAACCCCTGTGAGCGTGCTCCCATAGTGATACATGTGCACAGAGAAACCCCTGTGAGCGTGCTCCCATAGTGATGCTGGTGGCTTGGGGCTGTGACATTTCTAGTTTTCTTTTCTTTTCTTTATCCTTCTCTGGAACATGGATCATCGCCTCTCACAACACATAGTAAACCAACAGAATTCCCATACTTCCTCCCCTCCACCTTCTGCCCCCAGTTTTAGCTCAGGGGTCATATCTCACCTGCCCATCACTCTGGGAGGCCACCTGCCCTGCCTCTGCCAAGATACCAAGGAGGCACAAGCTTTGCCTGTGAAAATGGAGCCTCTTGCTCTGTTCACTTGAAGGGAGGGAGAAAGATTATCTCCATGGCTTCCTCTTCCCTGCAAACGGGGATATCCCAGAAGAATCAAGCCAGTTAGTGTCTCCAGGGAGAGGACAGATGGCGTACACCTGTATTTCATCCATTTACTCAATGAACACTGACAAAGGTCCATATTGAGACCCAGTTAACAAAAATCTGCCTTTCCATGAAGTATGTATTCAACCAGAAGGGACAACATCCAACAGGAATTGATTTAGTTTTATATTCACAATGACACAAAGCTGTGAGGGCCACTGTGATGTTCTGATACATGTATACATTGTACAAATCAGGTAACTGACATATCACCTCAAACATTCACTAGCAGCAGACATACAAAATCCTGTCCTCTAGCCTTCCTGAAGTACAGGCTTCGTAGTTGGTGACTGTAGTCTACTCTGCCACATGAAGTCCAACCTTGTCCTTCCTTTACTTGGTACCTATGACAAGCTCCCCATCCTCTCTCCTCTACATCTGCTGTCACGCCCTATTTCTAGGGCTGTCTCAGGTTCCCCCTTTGAGCCAGATGAGCCTGTGTGTGAATGTACCTTTCTCAACCAGCCTGTGTTCCATGGATATGTGTCCACCTGGCAGTGATGGTTCCACTTCCCGAAGATCCCTTCATTTAGTTCCTTGGGAGGCATTCTCTGACTGCCTAGACAGGCCAGGCTATGCTGGGAGTTTAGAGACAAGCCAGACCAGACAGCTTGCTCTCAGGAGTCTGCTGGTCTTGTGAGAGTGCCAGCACTGTGAACCATTAGGAGGGCAGGAGTTACTGTCCCACCCAGGGCACCTTCAGAATACCAAAGGGGTTCCCAATCTGCCTGGAGATGGGGCAAGAAGGCTTCAGGGGCTGTAAGGGCTGAGCTGAGTCCTGAGGAGTAAGTGAAGATGACCAACTCAGCCCAGTGGCCGTGACTCTGACGAAGCACAGATGTGGGTCTCTGGTGTCAGAGAAGACCTGGGGCAAGAAGTAGAAGGGATGAAGGGTGACCCAGGGAGGCACCGACAGGTGCAGGTGCTCAAAGCTGGCGGAGTCTGCGATGAGCTGGCTGTCACAGAGTGCCTCACATCTGCAGTGGGGCTGGGAGACTTGGGTGGGGGTGGGAGTACAAGAGGTACCCAAGGAAGGTACCTATAAGCCTGTGTTTATCACCACTAAAAAATAAAACTGGGAAAGAGAAAGGCTGAGCTATCGACCTATAAACCAACATCTTTAGTCTATGAACCAACTGTATGGAAAATAATTAAGAAGAATGTGGTGGAATGACAAACCAACAGGAAAATCTGTAAGACAGATCTGAGTAGAAGGAAGCGAAATTGGGGCATGACACAGAGAACACCACCATTCCGCAAAGCAGGAATCGTCATGGAAACCCTGTTAGAAGACAGTCTGGAACCATAAACACCAAATTAACAATGTAAGTTACTGTGGGACAGGGTCAGAGCTGCTGTGGAGGCAGCTTCTCCTCACCTGTACTGTTTTCATTTGGCTAAAAGGGCAAGAGACTCGTGTATTGCTTATGTAACCTTAAAAAGATGGTTTGGGGAGTGTCAGAATAGGAGGATCACTGAAAGTTCAAGTCCAGCCTGGTTTATACAGCAAGTTCTGGCAGAGGCAGGCAGATCTCTGTGAGTTCAAGGCCAGCCTGGTCTACATAGTGAGTTCCAGGCCAGCTGGGGCTACAGGGAGACCCTGCTTCAAAAAGACCAAAAGAAAAAAAAAGAAAAAATGTACTGGCCACTCCCTCCTCTGCCTATAGGGAGCATGATTCCTATGCCATAAATTACAGGATCATCCAGGCCAAGCCCACTCTCGTCAAGTGTGTCCTGACCAGCCATGCCCACTCGGGCAGCCACCATGCTCTGTCCCCCGCAGCCCTGAAGGTCAGGCCCTTGACTTTTGGCGCTGCGACTCCACGATGGTGTCGGCACTGCTTCCGTGCCAGGCTACCTGCAGGGCCACGCTACAGCTACAGTGGCAGTTTCTGTATTTTTTTATTTGTCCAGTAAAGGTGGACAGGTCGAACACGCAAACGTGAACATTAACCCAGTGCACAAACTTTCCACCCGAAAACGGAGCAGCTTTTTGTGGTGAAACCCGGAACGCTTTGTCCGAAGTTGTTTCTCCTCTGCCTTTTCGACACATCTGATGGATCACTAGTGAAGCGATCTCCACCGACTTTACTCTTCCAGATTTGAAACACTAGTGACGATTTCAGTTTGTCATATTTACTCATCTCCAGACATCAGCCTGGCACCGATTCCTGTGGCTTCTTCTCGAGCCCGTCTCCCTGGCCCACCCTCCCGCTGCTCTCAAAGGTGAGGCTGTGTAGGGTACGTGGTATGAGACTAATCTCTCCTCGATTTCCCCAAATATCGTGTTCACCAAGATCCTAGATTGCAGCTCTACAGCATTTTCCTTTCAAGGTGATCTCATGCGTATTAAATGTTAGCAGTCACTGACTGACGGCGCCTCGTCAGATACCGAAGGGACAGCTCAGAAGGGACGAGCCAGATTAGAAAGGTCTAGGCAACTGGTATACAATGACTCGGCTACGACGGGAGTGAGCGGGGCCTCTGCTCCTGGCCGACTCTGTAAGCTGTCCCCTGTACGCTAATGCCCTTGGCTTGACCTTCATCCATGGTCCCTCACGTTGTATGAGCTTAGATGGTAGGATCCTAAATCAGTCTTCCGTGTCACCGTCTCTGCTCAAGGCCGTGCCATGGGGATAACCTTGTACGCTGGCAAGACCGGCCCTGCAGCCTTGAGGACCTGGGCTCACATCACAGCAAAGTACCTGCGGAGCCTCAGGGTTTCTGTTCGTTTTTTTCCCTAAAAAATAAGGCCAGCTAAAATTACGATGGCAAAGCTTGCCGTAAAGACTGAGCTAGCGCAGTGCCCGGAGTGCCCTCAGCCAGCACGCATCCCTCCCCTATCACTATGTCTGCCTCCTTATAAACAGATCTGTGCTCTACCTCCTTCCTGGCTGCCTGGCCTCTGGGCTCTCCCGTCTCCCGTCTCTAGCCATTGCTGGACACTTTATTCCAGATAGGCCACTCTACCTCCTCGGTACATACAAATGAAATAGACTGGTGCTCTTTGAAAACTGAAACCAAACACCCAATACTACAGCACGAAGCAAACACCAGTTCCCTGGTTCTCGTTTTACGAACACGGATGCCGCAGCACAGTCCCTCCTGTCCGCAGGCAAATGTGCATGAGCAGCTGCCTTGTGCTCACACAGCTTGTGTTCTGAAGCCAGTTTTTTTTTTGTATAATGGTATCGAATAAACATCTTTGGCCATTTTAAAGTTGCTTAGTATGGTGCTACACATATTCGGGCGGCATCACCCCACACTCAGACTGCACATATACCACATAGATCACGCCCGTCAGAAGTCTGGGTTGGTTAAGCTGGGCAAGTTTCATCAGGACACCTGCCTCAGCTTACAGCTGATCTGTCAGCAGGCTGTCAAGGACGAGTCTCCCCTGTGTAGCCCCCCAACTTTCTGGGAACAAGGGACCACCTGTGTGTGTTCTTATGAGAGAAACACAAGGAGAACAGCAGATGCCGATGAGGTTTCTTTGGGTCTGCGACACGTCTGCTTAGACACCTTTTATGCCATGTCTTTCTTCCTGGGGACATGTGGACAAACACCTGTTCCCTAGGATGGGGCAATGGCGACAGGGCAAATAACGAAATCCAGCCCAGCGGAAACCAGCCAGTTCACTGGACACTTACAGGACCATGAGTAATGAGTCACAGAAAAGTGGGCGACTCAGGCAGCCACACCACCGTAAAGATCTACTCTGGCACGGGTGCCTACTCGTGAAAGCAGCACCAGTGGGGTCCCTACCCACAGTCAACCTTCTACAATACTCTAGCACCCCCAGGACCACCTGCAGCTGGGGGGAAGCAGAGGGAGGCAGTGGCTGGAGTCTCAGGTGAGGATCACAGAGCACTGTTAAGGAGCCCTGCCTTATGAGGGTTTCTTCCTGGTAATCACAGTTGCTCCGATTTCAACTCGGCAATGGTCATAGTTCTGTAACAACTGATCAAAGGACATTACACAGCCAACTCCAAAGTCAAGGGACAGGGAGCAGACTTTGCCTATAATAAACACACGAGACATAGACTGGGATAAAGCACTGAGACTGATCCACGTGGTGGGCACACCTGGTGTCCCAGCCACTTCCGGGGTGATGGAGGATACTGTAGCCAAGGGGCCTGGCAACATCATCAGACCCCCATCTTGTATGAGGAGACTGGCAGTCCATTCTACCACATGGGTTATTTTCAGTTTTCTGTTTTAGTCCAGTGTGTTGTTAGTGAGGTTAATTTTGATCCTATGATTGGCTTCCACTCCCGTTTTATTACCAGCGATTTGAACTTCTTTGAACACGCGCCATGGATAATCTGTCTGCTATCCTCTCAGATACATCTCCCGAGTCAACTCAGCTCATCAAAGAGCATACCCATTTCAGAGACGGACACCTCTTGTCTAACAGTGTCCCAGAAAGATGGCACAGCCACAGCAATCCCGTAAGACTATGTGGTTCCTTGTGCTTTCGCCGTACTATGTTTTGAGTTCAATCTTTGGCCATCCTGTTAGGCAAAAATATCTTGATGTTTCCTAAATGTCTTTAATGTCATGTAAAATTTAAAAAATGATTTTTCATTTAAAAATATTATTATTATTTTGGTCTTTTTGAGACAGGGTCTCCCTGTAGCCCCAGCTGGCCTGGAACTCATTATTGTAGACCAAACTGGCCTTGAAGTCATAGAGATCCACCTACCTCTGCCTCCCGAGTGCTGGGATTAAAGGTGTGTGCCACCACGCACACTCTTGATTACTTTTGAGACAGTCTTACCTAGTCTAGGCTGTCCTTAAACTCAGTAAGTAGCCAAGGATGACCTTGAACTCTTGATCCTCCTCCCTCCATTCTCAAATTTGAGATTACAAGTTTGGGCCACAATGCCTGGTTTATGTGGAGTCCGGAATAGAACCTAGGGCCCAGTGAGTGCTAGGCAGACACACTGCCAACTGAGCTACATCCCGATTCCAAGATCAATTTTTTTAATATTTATTATTTTTATTTTATGTGTATGTGTGTATTGCCTGCATGTGTGTAAGTGCACCTGTGTTGTGCAATGCCCATGGAGGTCAGAAGAGAGTGTTAGATCCCCTGGAGTTATAGAAGGTTGTTAGCCACTGTGTGGGTGCTGAGAATGAAACTCGGGTCTTCTGTAAGAGCAGCCAGTGCTTTTAACTGCTGAGCCATTTCTCTAGCCCCCAAGTCCAAAATATTTTTAATGTTTGTTTCCTTCTGCATCTCTTTTCTGAATGACCTCTTCAATTGGACCCTCCATCTTCTTTTTTACCAAACAAAATCTGACTTTTCAAAGGTGGGGTAAAATTGCTTTTCTCCCCACCCTCTCTGGGGCCCTGCCCTGTCTGCTTCTGAACTGCTATTAGGCAAGGCACTGGGGATTTATGCCCTTCACTTGGCTGGGAAAAGCCAGGGCTATGAGGTGACCAGGGCAGGTCAGAACCCAGGCCAGTCTTCTGTGAAGGGTGCTGAGTCCTGCTCCTAAAGATGCTGACGCAGATGGAAGAGGCCGGCCTGGAAAACACTGTGTGACTCCTAAGCCACTGTAGCCAGGGGCAGTTAAATGGTTTCTATTTAAGGAACATTAATTTAAATGTACGTACATCCAAAATTGGTGTCCCTGTTGGCAGACTCTAGAAAGAATATGGTGAATTCTCAATCTTTCTAGTATGGCTAGAAATGCTTTCACTCAGGACAAACGTCAATACCTTCTTTCCATCCCGTCACCTTTATGGTACAGGTTCACAGGAAACCGGAAGTGGCCAGGCTGGAGGCCAGTGGTGTGGGACCAGCAACAAGCTTCGTACTCACAGAGCACTGTCAGTGCCCCACATTGCATGAAGCACTTCACACAGAGACTCACCTTGGCCTTGTAATAATTCTATTGTCCCCATTTTACGGCTCAGAGGAAATGGCCAGGAAGGATCTGCAAGCCACGAATGCACAGCCAGGACTCAGACCCAGGATCTGCACAGCCAGGACTCAGACCCAGGATCTGCACAGCCAGGACTCAGACCCAGGATCTGCACAGCCAGGACTCAGACCCAGGATCTGCACAGCCAGGACTCAGACCCAGGAAGTCCGGCTCTGGAGTTGATGTTCTGGATTCTTTTACTGGATCCCTCCAAGTGCAGCTTCCCTGGTGGATTCCAAGGAATACTGGTGTGGCACACTCTAACGAGCCCCAAGTGAGGTGAGCAGGTCTCTTTACCTCAGCACTTCTTAGGTAGGGTTTAACCCTGGGCTTTAAAGAAGCAAAGAGGCTGGGGCAGGAGGGTTGCAATTTCAAGGTCAGCCTGGACAACAGAGGGAGACACTGTCTCAAAGCAAAATTAAACACACACATACAAAAAAATCCTAGGCATGGTGGTACATGCCAGTAATTCAAGCATTCAGGAAGAGGAGGACTGCCACAAATTCAAGTCTACTCAGGCCACTGAAATGAGCTCCTGGCCAGCCAGTGCTACAAAGCGAGATACTGTCTCAAAAAAGATGGGAAAGAAGGTCCTCAGGACACATTGTTACACACAGTGGCCAGCCAGGCTTGGAGACGGGCGGGGGGTGGGGTGGGATGACGACTTCTTACAGGCTGCAGTGGAGACAGGTCCCCAAGCCCAGAGCTGCTTCATGATTAGTCCTCCTATCTGAGGACAGGGCCATTTCTCAGGCCACCCAGAGGATGGTGAAATCTTAAGTGCAAAGCCTCACTTTGTGATGCTGTCAGGGGCTCCTACTTGTCTGGCCAAATCCTCACAGCAAGGCCGAGACTCTGGGGAGCCGAGGCTGCCTTGCCATTCTGTCTCGAGGCCAACAGCCAAAGCTGAACCCATCAGACTGAGTCCCACATGTTAGATGAGCTCCACTCATTTATCTGGCCCAGTGCCACTATCAGGCAGGTCTGGCTGCGCTAGCTGCAGCTGGGTTTTAAGTGCCTGCTTTTATTACCTGGTAGAACTTCACTGAGCTCTAAACTAAACAAGTGACTGTCCTAAGCTGGCCCTTAGCTCATGCCTGTCACCTGAGTACTCAGGAGGCTGAGGCAGACCAATTGCAAGTATGAGACTAGCCTGGGCTACAGAGTGAGTTCCCCGTAAACTTGGGTTACAGGGTGAAGCCCTATCTCAAAAGCAATCAAAGATGCTTGTGTCTCAACCCCCTTCAACTCCACTCCTTCCCAGAACCAATCTTGCTTGTCAAATTTCTGTTCAATCTTTTTGTGTTCACTTTTACACCCTCAAACACTACGCCTATCTCTCTCTTTGATTCACCATCTTAAATATGATGTATGGGGACAGGGGAGATGGCTCGGTGGGTAAAGGTGCCTACTGCTCAGCTTGAGGGCACGAGTTCAACCTCTAGACCCACATGGTGGGTGGAGAGAACAGATTTCCCCTAGTTGTCCTGACTTTCACACACGTACTGCAACACATGAATGTGCTGTCTCTCACACATAAATAAAATGTAAATATGATCTAGGATTACTTTTCTTATGACAGAATTGAGTTTACTTATATTTCACTATCTATCCTAGTACCCATTATTTCCATAACTGATATGATGATGATGATGATGATGATGATGATTGCACACTGGGGGTGAAACCCTGGGCCTTGTATACATCAGGCCTTAACTGGTTACTTAAAATATTTTACAAGTCAGTTATGGTGGCAAGTGCTTATAATCCTAGAACTTAGGAGGCTGAGGCAGTAGAATCACCGCAAGTTTAAGGTCAGCCTGGGTTACATGATAAGCTCCAGGCTAGCCTGGGCTACAGAGTGAGAGTCTGTATAAATAAACCAATCAAACAAAAAGCAAAACCATAACAAGAAAACAAAGGCAGGCATGGTGGTCAATGCCTATGATCCAATCCTAGCACTCAGGTGTCTAAGGCAGGAGGATTGACTTGTGTTTGAGGCTAACTCAGTCTAGGCTACATCATAAAACCCTGTGTCCAGAGGGGGGTGGGGAAGAAGGGAGAGGGAGAGGGAGGGAGAACACAGAAGAATTAAATAGTATGCACTCTGGTCTCTTAGCTGGTCAGCACTGGATGGTCCCAGAAGTAATTCCAAGCCTCCTACCTTTCCCCAAATGTCGGTGCCCTCAGCTCACCCTCCTGGCTGGCTCTTCTTGTCTTCCCACCTTATCAAGACCAGATGGACTTCTGGGTGGTACCACCTGGCCAGGACTGGCTGCATTTTTCCTGTTAGGTAGCTACTGCAATCCTTCTGGGTCAGCAAACTCCAGATGCCATCAAATGTTCATAACATGAGTCGGTGGGACATAGACCAGGGTTTCAATTCCCTCTGCTACACCTTTGTCTACTAAGGAAAGGGTAGGATCATCAAACCCCAGACTAGAGAACTGCAGAGGAGCCAGGCAAAGGCTCGGGGGAAGAGCTCCTATTAGGGATCACAGTGGGGGCTTCGTGGAGACACACTGACGAGCCCTGTGTTCCCTTGTCAATGTGGGGAAAATATTCCCCAGGCCACACAAGCAGTTTTGTTTTTTCAAAACCTTTTAGAACAGAAGTGGGAGACCATCACCTAAAACAATTCTCACTGTTGGCATCACTACACAAAGTTACCTGATCAGGGTTTCATTGAAGTGTTTCTGCTTGTGCAGGAGATTTTCTGAGTCGTCTGTTATAGCCTTGTTCACTTGCCTATTAACTTACAAGCAAGGAAATTATTGTCTTGAGACAGGGTCTTGCTATAGAGCCCACGTTGGCCTCTTCATCCGTCCTGTTTAGTCTCCAGAGTGCTTAGATTACAGTATGGGCCACCATACTCAGGTTTTCAAATGTTTTCATTAGAAATCTGATCTGGGGCTGCAGAGATGGCTCAGCAGTTAAGAGCATTAGCTGGTCCTGCAGAGGATGTGGATTTGATTCCCAGCACCTATATGGCAGCTAACAACCATCTATAACTCCAGTTCCAGGGGATCCAACACCCTCTTCTGACCTCTACCAGCACTGTAGGATGTGGGTGCACTTACACACATGCTAGCAATACACTCATACAAATAAAATAAAAATAATAAATAAAAGTTTTTAAAAAAGAAATGATCCGATCTTTCAAAGGAAACTTCTCTGTGCACCTAGCTTTCTCCCAACACAACAGGGGCAGCTGTTGCCAGTTCTAAAATCTACACCAGCTGCATTGGAAAGAATCAACACGGGAGCCAAGTCAACTCTATCTGTGCAGTGGCCCAGCCTTGGCCAGTGTGGATGTGAGGGAGGACAGCATGTCGGTATGACTGCGGTGAGTGCAGGCTGCGCCTGTGTCAGGGAGTCAGGTGTGGTTTCTTAGACGTCAGTAACCTGGAGGAGCTTGCTTAGGGCCTGGGAGCTCAAGTCAGGACCGTGGCTTTTCCTGAGAAGCCTGTGTTTGAAAGGAGTGGTAAGACGCACTCTGCTGTCGGAGGGGTGCGGTGAGGACTGGCTACTTCCGTGACCACAGTGGGAGGGACAGCGGAAGTACACCTAGGAAGCACCAACAGTGCGATGGTCAAGCCTGACTATCAACCTGATCAGACCGAGTCCCTGTCAGCTAACCTTGTTCCCCTCCTCACGTCTCCGTGGACCCCTCCCCTATCTGCACCCCTCTTACAGCGGCCCTGCCAGATTTCATGTACTGTCATATTTATATGTATGTTTATATGCCTATTGAATAAAGTTTGTGTCCCTAAAAGCACCCACATGGCAGCTAACAACTGTCCGTAACTCCAGTTCCGGGGGCTCGATGGCCTCTTCTGTCCTTGCCGGCACCGCACAACACGGGTGCACTTACATTACACGCAGGCAGTACACTCATACACATAAAAATAAAAATAACAAAATATTTTAAAAAATGGAATGCTTCATGAATCTGCCTGTAATCCTTGCAACGGGCCATGTTAATCTTTTCTGCATTGTTCCAATTTTAGCATCTGTGCTGCCAAAGAGAGCATTTTTCTTGAGCCCAAGTAGCCTAGGTTGGCCTTAGCCTCAAATAAATGGCTACACAGTGAGTTTGAGGCCAGCCTGGGCAACATGAGACCCCATCTTTAAAAAGTAGTGAAACGGGTACTTAGTAGATTTTAATTTAATTTTTTTTTTTTTTTGGTCTTTTTGAGACAGGGTCTCCCTGTAGCCCCAGCTGGCCTGGAACTCACTATGTAGACCAGGATGGCATCAAATTCACAGAGATCCACCTGCCTCTGCCTCCCAAGTGCTGGGATTAAAGGCGTGTGCCACCACGCCTGGCTAGATACTTCTTGACCCACTAAGGGGACAGCAAGACAGAGATAGCTAAGGCTTTATTCATATTTAACCTAGCCAAACTGGTGCTGACTAGCCCCGACACAGCCAAGTACAAAGAGCTTCCTCCAGAGGCAGAGGGAATCAATGATGTAAGCAATACGTAAAGTCTCCCAGCCGCCACAGTGGAAGGGCAACCTGACAGTTTCAGTCCTGTTCTTTGGGATGGTGTCTCGCTATGTATGTATAGTCTAGGCTGACCCTGACCTTGCTATGCAGTCTAGGCTGGCCCTGACCTCGTGGTCTTCCTGCTTTACCCCAGAGTGGCTACCATACTCTGATACATCTTTATACTTTTTACTTCCTCTACTTCCAGTCCAATTCCGCATCCTAAAGATACCCAAACATGCATTAGAGCTACTGATCTGTAGCTCAGCCACCCTGTCAGAAGCAGGGAAGGTTATTCAAGCCTCTTTGATTAGATCAGCTAAACTCCACCTCTTAAAGTGACACACTATGTACAAGATCCAAGATTCGATAAAAAGTCAAAAATAGCCAGGGTTGTAGTTTAGTGGCATCGCGTTTGTCGAAGTGCAAAGCCCTGAGTTCAGTCCCTAGCAAGGCACTACAAAAGAGACACGCAGCCACACAGCTCTGAAGAAAACACTACAGGCCTTCAAATATAGCTCAGTGGTAGGGCAACTTGCCTAGCATGCACAAGGTCTGATCTAAAAAATGAATGAATGAATAGGCTTGAGGCACTAATACACTCATGGCTCTCCCTGACAGTTTCCAAACTGGCCTCCAAATCACTGGCTTCTAGCTAGAACTGCATGTGGGGCTACAGATTCCTGTCCAAAGTCATGGGATAGAGCACCCGGGGCCTGGCTGCCCAACACTGGAGGTTCCTGATGTGATCACCAGGGCACCCTAGGGACAGCTAGACTGGCTGGATGTCCCTCAGATGCCGAGCCCTTCTAATCACAGAAGCTAATCCGGTGCTTCTCTCCCATTGCTCACTAAAGTTGAGGGTGCTAGAAAGTTCTTCCATCTCCTAGAGGCCAAGGCACTGATCTCTGAACCTGTCCAGTGTGCACTGCTGGGCCTGAGAACACAGTTCTGCTTGTTTCTTGGCCCTGACCTAGTCTCCCCCTGGTTCAGTACCAGGGCCGGGTAGCTTTAGTCTGGGAGTGGCATGAGATTGAGGACAGCCAAGAGAAGTCTACAGGGGAAGGACAGGCATGGACGGTGCATCTCAGAACACTTGAAAGGAAGTAACTTTTCTCAGACCAGCACTGACGGCCTGTTCCCAAGATGAGATGCTTCATCAGAACAAGGCAAACTGGGCTTTAAGACTCAGTATCTACGGGGAAGACAGTAGAAAAAAAGAGATACCCAGATGAAAAATAGCACCTGAGTGGACGGAGAAAAGTGAGACTCCTCAGACACCAACTCCCTCAAACCCAGGTTACAATGCCGATGAAGACTGAAGATGCTGAGGGGGTTCAGGAGAGGCAGAGAAGGGTCTGTGAGCTGCGACCTAAAGCAAGGAAGCCACCGACCTCACACGCACATCTGGAGATGTGAGTGGGTGGGAGAGAAGAGCCACCTTTCAGGAGGGTAGGCTACCGGGGAAGCAGCAGCCTCCATCCAGAAAGCCAGGGTTTGGGCTAGAAAAGATACCACAAAATTATCCCTGGAGTCCCAAAATCCAGGCCAAGCCTGGGAGCACTGGCAGACAGAGGGTTCTGCCAAAGCTTTCCAGAGATCCTAGGCCTCTGCATTCCAGCTGATGGACCTGCAGTCCATTTCTACTATCAACTCTGAAGAACTATGCGGTGTTTCGGAATGCTGTCCTGCAGACGTGACATGGCTGCTGCCCCCTTGAACTCTCTCAGTAGCTGGGATTACCGGCACAAGGTTGTGCCTCTAATGATCATGTGGCCTCCCCTCCCCCGGGATACGTACGTGACTCCTGGTTGCTGAGGGGAGATTTTCTTCCATACTTGGCTCTTACAGACGGCCCTGCTCCTTAAGTAACCCTAACTACCTCTCGGTTCACCAATCTCAACTTGGTGCAATTGTTTCTTTGGCCCATCGGGTGCCCTAGCTGGGGTGAGTAGACATTTCTTTCTCCTCAGGAAAAGTCCACACTATAGCTACTCAGTCTGTTTTGAGAATTCTAAAAATGGATCAAATGTATCTAATAGCACAGAAAGTAGAGCTAATAGAACAAAAAGATCCAAGCGCTTTAACAAGCGATCCTTTTCTTTTTCAGTATTTACTGTTTAATATCGCTGCGGCGAGCTTTCCCGTGTTGCCTCAAGGATGCGATTTTACTGCATGCAGATTCTACACAGTACATCAGTGAGATGCTGTCTGCCCGGTTGCCTCCTATACGTCACACCGCTGTACTCTCAGATGACAGCAAACTCAGGGACAGAACATCTTCGTGCATTATTCAGCCACATTCTGAACTAGAGGACTGTGAACTGCTTCCTGTCAGCCAAGATGCTCAGAAGACATGAAAAATCTATTAGGAAGGTCAAATGAAAAGAGATGCTTCAAACCGTTTGCTTATTCATCCCTCTGCTTGGCACGCTTTCATCTTAGAGGAGACACTCAAAATCACGGCGAGGTTAAAAACCAGACGAGCCTTCAAGCTAACGAGGCCCCTGCGGACAGGTGGGCAAGGACACACTAAATACTCCACCAGGGCGTCTGAGGTGTCAGCAAGGGGTGAACAAGGAGGGCAGAGCCCCAGCCGGCTAAGGATTGCCTATGCAAGGCTAAGTTCCCTGAGCCCCAACCCAGAGGCCCTTGAGACTCTCAAATCCTTTCAGGCTCAGAAGTCATTCATTGCTGAGTCACTTTGTAGCTCTTAGGAGAATTCAACCCCAGCTTTGAAAGCCTGCGGACTCGTTTCTTTCTGGTCTGTTAAGGGTCTTCTTGCTTGAGTACTAGTAGCTTTTCTCATGCTCTGACCACAGTACCCCAGAGAACTTACAGGAGGAATTACCGCAGCTCATGAACTCAGAAAGTTCCAAATATGTATGATCCCTTGGTCCCATGGGATGGGGGCAGAAGAGTGTGGTGGAGGAGCCTGTGGTAGAGGAGAGCTCTTCACCTAACCACAGAGAGAGGCAGGGAGGGACCACAGCAAGATCTCTCCAAGGACCTGCCCCAGAGACCGACTCCTTCCAGGTAAGTTCCACCTTAAGTTTCTACAACTTTCCAAAATAGCACTACCTGCTGGGGACCCAACAGCACAGGGCCCTGTGGAGGGATATTTCAAACTGTAACATTAGCCCAGGCTGGCCTGACACTTTCAATCCTCCTGCCTCAGCTTCCCGAGTACTAGGATAACAGTTGCAAGTTCCCATGCAGGTCTTCTGATCCTTAGTCCAGTCTGAATTAAGCTCATAATCAGGAGTTTACTAAGCTTCCTCACACAGAGCACTAAATGTTAACTGTCTCGACATGCCTTTACCTAGGTAAATTTTTAAAATGACATCATGCTCTGGTCAACCCTGTTCTCACAGATGGAGGACCTCCAGCTGCATTGCTCCATGCTCTCTGACCTTTTGTGGCCTGTGCCTTGCCCTTCCTGCCTTCTGTACAGTGACCAATCAGCAGTCCCACGAGGGAATGCTCTCTGCAGGCACCAACTGTTCTCGTTGCCTAACAATTCAGGCACCCCTCTCCCTAAGTAGCTTCTCTACGCAGATTACAAGTCTTCCCTAAATGTATTTCATCCAGAGTTTACCTGTCAACTGCAAGAGGAGACATGGATTCCAAGCCCGACCACCGAGCTAACCTGTTACCCTGGAAACCTGAAAAGACCAGTGTGAGCGACATGACAGGCAGGGGCTGGAGAAGCTGAATGGCCAGTGGGGAGGAACTGGTCAGCACGGAGGGCTGTGGGGGCCGGGTCACTGTGACTCAGTCCTGCGTGTCAGTGCAGAGCCCACTGTGGAAAATACACAGCTGCAAGCTCGTCCAACAGCACTTTGCTGAGCCTGCATTGGCTGGTCCTTGACCCTGCCGTCACCACAAATGGTCTCCCTCGGAGGCATGTTAACAAGTACAGGTTAAAGCTGCAAATGACCACTTCCGGCTTTCACAAATGGCTCAGTGTGTGGACGCCACGGCAGTGCTGTATGGCTGGCATGTCTGTTGCTCTGGCACTGGAAACTCTGAACACCTGAACATCTGGTCATGTGCCACCTCTCTCCAGGCAAGCTCTAGTTCTGGAGGGCGGCGGAGCTCAGGGGCATGTCAGCCTGTCTCAGTCTCTGGCTGGAAGCTGTGAGCAGCACTGTTGATCTACTTCCTCTTCCAGAAAGCTCAACTGCCAAGCTCCAGGCTGACCTCACACCAGCTTCACTTGAGACACTGGTTATTCCACTGAGAGGCAAAATGCTGGGTGGGGTTGGGCAGTGCTAGACCCTAGAAACTGATAAAAAACCAAACAGAAACTGGATGTGGTGGTCCACACCTGCCTGTAATCATAGCTCTTGGGAGGTAGACAATAGGTTCAGAAGTTCAAGGTCATCCTTGGCTAAGCAGCAAGCTGGAGGCAAGCCTGGGCTACACAAGACTGTCTCAAACCCAAAACCAAAGCAAGCAGGGATACAGGATGAGGGTTCCCACCCCACTCTGCTCCAAGTAGGGATTGTTTCAAAGTTAAATTACCATAGGGTTCCAGGCCAGCCTGGGCTAAAGAATGAGATGCTGTCTCAGAAGCCAACAAAAGCAGGCATGCCCTCCCACCACACCACTGGTCTACATAGTGAGTTCCAGGACAGCTGGGGCTACAGGGAGACACTTCCCTGTCTCAAAAAAGACCAAAAAAAAAAAAAAGGGTAAGTTTTGAAAAAAAATTTTTTTTAAATAATAGGGAGTATTCACTTGGAAAAAAAAAAAAAAGAGGCTCAATAATAGTATTTGCCTATTCTGTGTGAGGCTCTGGGTTAAATTCTCAGAAATTATACAGAACAAAACACACATTTTGATGGGTTATTTCCCCTGTTGAAACTCTAGTTTTCTAATAAAATCTGGAAGACAATTTGCTTGTACCATTTTAAGTCTTTTCTGCTGGAGTCTGCACTGTGGAAGAAGCTGCCTGCTGAGGCTGGTCACTGATGCTGACCCAGCGTGGACCCCAAGCACTTGGGAAGGGTTCCCCGAGAACCATTACAACACTGTCCCTAACATCACAGGGACAGTGACTAAACACATGAACCATCAGCACAAACCAGCACATCCAAGGGGGAAAGACTGAGATCAGGAGTGCCCGAGTCTGGGGCCCGGGTCTGAGCCTGCATGGACTGTGCTTGGGTTGAGCTGTCTGCTGGATGTCAGGTTTTCACAAAGAACACATGCTGCTGAACCAAAGGAGGCACAGACCTAGTTCTCCTACCAAAGTTCCTATTTTCTTTGGGTTGGAGAGATGGCTCAGTGGTTAAGAGCACTTCCTGATCTTGCAGAGGACCTGAGTTTGATTCCCAGCACCCACGTCAGGCAGCTCACAACCACCTCAACTCCAGCTCCAGGGAGGATCTGATGCTTCCCCTTTGCAGTGCCTGTAGCCAAGCACATTCACCCAAACACAGACCCCACAGAGATAATTCAAAAAAAGTCTTAAAAGCATTCTTTTGTTGACTTGTTAAATGCTTGACTTCACAACAGTCCTCAACATGAAGAATTCCAGTGCTAATGCTGTCTCAGACATTTTTATTGAATAGTTTTCTTTCGGTCTCTCACCCTAACTGTAAATAACAGATTTTATTGTGATATATTATCAGATACATGTGTGACCTTGGCACAGAAACCTCGCTTGACAAAGGTGGTGCATCAGTAGACAGGCACACACTCACCCCATTCTTCAGACATATGTGAAAGCTGGGCAAGTGTACGCAAGTCTGATTTCCCAAGCACCACTAGGTCTACAGCTAAGAGCTGAGCAGACTGAGAACTGCGGGCAGCGGCCGGGCGACTCTGCAAACAGCATCCACAGAGGCTGACACTTTTGCTCCTTCCCTGGCTCTCGAGTTTCAGACACCTGACACTGTAGCAAAGAGTCTAACCTTACTCCTCGCCAGAAAAGAAATCCCCAATAAAACCCTCTGTGCTACCAGTTAAAACAAATTCCCCCAAATGAACTGCTGCTCAAAATTTATAGTAGGAAACTGATAATAAAAAAAGGAGACTATTACTGTTCTAAAAGTAAGTCAGTTTAAATGATTCTCAGTCTAGCAGGGGAGGGGCTGCCTTCAGTGACATCTGCCCTACCCCACGGCAAAAACAGCAAGTCAGGTGTGCTTGAGGCTTCCTGGGGGCTGGAGACAACACTGGTCACTGGAGACTGTAAGTCTGAGTCGAGCTGTTCAAGGTGAGGCTCACAGTGAGGGAACGGGGATCTTTCTTGTTCTTGTGAACTGTGATCTTTCCTTTCAAGGCTTCACCTGTAAAAGAAAGGCACATAATTGGATTTAAAGCCCACTTAATGGGAGGAAACTCATGTCTGGTACTGTAAAACCTAGCCAAATAAAGATAGCTGAAGAGGTCATAGATCTGACAGAAACCCAAGGCTCTCATATCCCTAGACATATGTAATTTCTTACTATGTGCAAAATATGGATCCTTAAATTTTCAGACAAGTATCCCGGTCACCACCCATCAAAGAAGCTTCTTTTTCAACAGACAGAGATTATTACAGAGTTACACCACTGGTCACACACAGAGATTCTCTGGGAATTGTCCAAGCCTAAGTGGCACATCTATACTTAAGACTCTACACCTAAGACTCACAGAACATAGAACAAGGGAGGAAGAGACACTAATGCATCTTTCAATTCTCATCAATGAAGCTCCCTCATGCACCAGAGGGTCAGGAACACAAAAGACCACAAATGGCCAAAATACAGCGAATAAGAGTTGGCAGGGTGTGGGTCCTTGGACAGGACTCCTATAGTGAGGTCCACCCACCCAGGGCTCAGGGACCACTACAGACGAGGGGGCGGAAAGATTGTAAGAGCCAGGGGAGGTGCATGACCATACGGAAATAGTCCTACAGGCACCTGGGACCCTTTTCATACAAACCTACAGCAATGGTGTCAGCATGCACAAGACCCATGCAAACTTAGGCAGACAAAAAAGCACAGAACTGTGGAAATGAACAGGAAGCCTCAACCACAGTTGAAGAATTATTGGCATGTGATTACTGCTGGGTGAGGAAGAGCTGATCTTCTTGAACAGACTCTAGATAGACTAACTAAACCACGGTGGATGAATTTGCACTGAGGGTCATTTCGGGATACTAACTTGACATAATAGGCCTTAATACAAATGACAGACTATATGAACTCCCGTGGGGGGGTATGGGAGGTGCCGAAGAGGAGGGGGAATACGTAAATATTCAATAAAAATTATTAAAAAAGAAAAGACAGGCACAGCCCGCGGGAGGGCTCAAGGGGAGGTGGCCACACCAGCGAGTCGGTTTGTGTAGTGATACCTTTCATTGCGCATGAGGATTTATTATCTTTAAATGAATAGACTTCCGGATGAGGCATTCTGGTGGGTTCTGGGCACACAGAAACCAGGACAGGGTCTTTGCCCTCAAGGAGTCCATGGTCAAATGTGAAAAGAAACAGCTTCAGTGACGGTTCCACAGCAGGCTGTGTCTCGAGTGCCGGAGGTGAGACTGAGGGATGGCTAAAGGCTCTGGGAGAATGGTGGTGCCGTTTGGGCAGGACTCACGAAGGGAGAGACAAGCATGTTCAGAGTGCCTCCAAGGAACAGCATCCTGAAGAACTGAAAATTTCAGTTGTGAAAACTCTGGAGAGTACAGTTCAGAGGCATGGGACAAGGCTGCAGATGCCAGTGTATGAACACATAAGTGCGAAACGTACTCAGAGGACCCTCAACACAGACACACCATGTCTGTCTCAAGGCAAAGGTTGTATTCTTGAAGGCTTGAAGGTAGGCCTACTTGCTTTTCTGGTGTAACTCTCTCTCATTTAACTTTCCCACATCTCCACTAAGAGCTATTTAGAAGCAACGGAGCAGACAGCTCATTGGTAACAACCCCCACCCTGGCACCCGGCTCTAAGGTCACACCCCAGCCAGCCCCAGGAAGAGTTTCACAGTCTGGATGGACACAAGGTACCAAATCAAAGTGTCTGAACACTGAATCAGTGTTACATTTAAAAACAAAACCCTGCAAGTGCCCCGTACTCAGGGAGAACAATCGAGTCTTTTTCTCAATGTTGGTGAAATAACACGTAAAATCAAACCACCAGTGCTTATTTCCAGGCTACAATGATGTCGTTGCTGATATCTTCCATCACCTTTAGGAATAAGGTTAGACTCATAGTTTAATATAAAACCAATGAATGAGAAGAAGCAGTGCGGCCCACTCCACTCCGCAGCACACAAGAGTGACTGTGTTTGATATCTGAGCTAATGTACATCCACGGCTCTGGCTTTGAGGTCTGATTTATTCCAACTCCGAGTTTGATACATCAGCAAATGTATGTGTGTGGGTCTGACTTTGAGGTCTGACTTACTCCCCTATGTTCATGTTGTTATTGTTTAAGACGGGGTCTTACTTCCTACCCTGGTAGACTGAGAACTCACTCTGCAGCCCAGGCTGGCCTTGAATTTCCTGTGATCCACCGAACTCCTTTCAAGTGCTAAGACTGCAGCTGTGTGCCACCGAGCCCTGCTCTTTCTCTTTACCAGGAAACCAAAGTCAAGTAAACTCCCTCCTGCGGCATGCCTAGCAATGCAGGAATGATCAAGATGCCCAGTGAGAGAGGCTGACTCATCTTACCACATTCGGGGAAGTCAGCACACCTGAGGCTGACCCTCACTCAGCATACCCTCTGTGCTATAGGCCCTCCCCAAGGTCTTCACCCAGCCTACCTCCCTTCATGGCCACAGAGCCTCGCTGTGAGGTTAGCGCGTCTCCTTTCCTTGTAGTGAAGGTCAGCTCCATCTCTAAGATCACACTCCAGTGAGTAAGGAACAGGCTTTCAGTTTGTTTGTGGTATGCACCGACCACAAACCTTGCACGTGGCAGGCCAGAGCTCTACCAGGGCTGCATCCCCAGCCCCAAGAACCAGGATATTAAGGCTGTTTGGCTCCAGAGCCCATGATCTAATTATTACAGCTAAATGTACTAAAGTGGACATGGAACGCCCTAAATTTTACTATCCAGCCATATCTTCGTGTAAAGATAGTCACTTTAAACTTACATAATTCTAAAATTTTAAAATTATAATGTATCTATTAAGGAATTAACCCAGGAAGGAAACAAACTCACTAAGATCTTCACTAAATTAAAGAAAATTTAAATTTAAAATATATAAATATTTCTATGTTTCTTACCAAGTTTTATATGTACCCTTTTTGTTTTGTAAAAATATAAAGTGTCGGGAATCAACCTGGCTCTGCCTCCTCAGTGCCCAGAGGACAGGTACCTGTGCTGCCGCCCCGGCATTCCACACGGGTGCTGTGGGTCTGAACCCGCGTTCCACGTGGGTGCTGCGGGTCTGAACTGAGGTTCTCCAGCTCACAGGGCAGGCCAAGATCAAAATAAACAAGGAGAGTGTGGGAAGATGGACCCACTGTGCTGATGACCCCACGTCCCCACGCCAACCTGCAGACACAACAGTTCCCAGTCAACATCCCAGCACGGCTTGGAGAGATGGCTCAGAGGTTAAGAGCACTGGCTGCTCTGGTAGAAAACCCAGGTTTGAATCCCAACACCCACATGGCGGCTACAAACCGTTCCTCCAGGCGATCTGATGCCTTCTGTCCTCCTCAGGCACTGCATGACACGGGTGCACTTACACACAGGCAGGGAAAACACTCATACTCACAAAAAAATAAGTCAAAATATTTATGTAAATACATCTAGAATAGTCAAAACAATTTTGAACAATAGGATGTGCAACATTTTATAAAGACAGTGTCCTGGGAAAGGACGGATACATACATCAATAGAACAAAATGTGAGTCCAGCAAGAGGCCTAGACATACATGGTCCATTAATTTTTGACAGAAGAGCTAAGGTAATTAAATGGGAAAAGGACAATTCTGTCAAGAAATGATGAGAGAGCAATCTCTTGTACACTTGGGAAAAGATGAATCATTGGCTCTTAAAATGATCACAGGATAGATTACAGACCTAAATGTAGACGCAAAACTAGAAGGTTTAGAAGAAACAAAGTCCTTGTTAGACTCGGCAAAGGTTTCACAGTGGGCACAGAGGCGGTACTACTGACGGTCTCATGTCATTAAAACTCATTACAATTTACTAGTCTCTGAACAGACCTGCCAGGAAATGGGATAACATAGAAACAATATACATATCTGACAAAGAATTCACTTTCACTCACATAAACAACTTTTACAACTCAATAGGACAGCAAATAATTCACTTAAAAATTAAGTGAAAGAGCAGTATGCGGTGGTACTTGCCTGTAATCCCAGAACCTGAAGGCACAGGAGGACAAAGCCAGCTTGGACTGCAGAGTGACTTCCAAGCCAGCCAGCGATACCTCACAAAAGATACACATTGCAGGGACGTATGAAAAAGTGCCAACATCATTAGTAATCATAAACACAGAAGTATAGACACGATGCTGGGCAGTGACCCACAAAGGTCCCAGCATTCAGGGGCTTGGGTAGAGATACTGAGGTCCAGAGCCTGGGTCACACAGAGAGACTATCTCAAAGCAGAAAAGACAAGAAAGAGTGTGCAAACGCAGCTATGCTCCCAGCTGAACTGTCAGGGACGGTGACTGACGGATTTTTAAGCAAGCAGTGGCAAGAGCTCGCAGCAGTGGCAGGAATGTTAAGTAGCTCATTTTGGAAAATACAGACCTTAATTCTACCTCTAGACATCTACCCCAGGGATGTGCAAACACAGGCTGCACAGAGACTGTTATATGAATGTTCTCAGAATGTTATTCGCGATGGTCCCTAAGCACAGACAACCGAAACGCCAGCAGCAGCAAGCTGTGGTCTGTCCACACAAAGAAATACTACTTGGTCATAAAAAGGAGCGCCATGATGATGAATCCAAACACTGCTAAGCCAAAGAACGCGGAGCACATTCTTTCTTAAATTAAAAAAGTTTTGATTTATTTATATTTATTTCATGTGTATGAGTTTTGTGCCTACATGTAAGTGCACCCATGTCATGCAATGCCTGCAGAGGCCAGAAGAGGGTGCTGGATCCTCTGGAACTGGAGTTAAGAATGGTAGTTAGCCACCAGGTGGGTGCTGGGTACCAAACCCAGGTCCTCTGCAAGAGCAGCCAGTGCTCTTAACCCGAGTCCTCTCTCCAGCCCCAGAGCACAGTCTTATAATTACACTGCTGCAAAACTCTAGAAGAGCACCGCTCCATGGTGACAGCTGGAGCAGCAGCACAGCACGGTTGGCAGCTGTCTTGGCCTAGGAACTGGAGCTGAGGGCTAACCATAGGAGATTGAGAGAAAAACTCAGGAATGATGACATTACAGTGTTGTACATATTTATCAAAAATTGTCAAATTGTAACACTGAAATGTGTGAATTTTATTACACAATTATAGAATAAAACTTTAAAATGTGGAAACTTCAAAATCAATACATGAAATGTAATAGAGAAATCAAAAACTCTATTATGGAGAGTTAACACATGGTAAGTAGGACATTTTAAATCAATAGGAAAAGATTGAATAAAATTGTGTAAATATAATAATACCCTCTCAGCATGAAACCAAGAGATTGAAATGTACAAGAAAATGAGAAAAAATTTACAAAGCAAGACAGTCCAAGAAACAAAGAAAATTCAGGGTTTCATTTCTTAAAGTGGTGAAGGTTAGAATGGATTACCAGGATGGGCAAACAGTCCACTCCAGGTTCATTAACATGTCACTAGAAACCACACAGGGAAAGTAACAGAAAACAGGAAAAACGCCCCTGTTACCTAGACAGAAGAGAAAAGAAAGAACCAAACTGAGTTGCTTATTTGTCAGTGTCCTGGTCAAGCCTCAGTGCAGGATCAGAAGGGAGCTGTCCACAGTGCTAACCAAGCTGGCTGTCAAAGGCTCCAGGTCAGGTTCAAAGGCTAGACTTCAAGAGTTCTGTATTGTCTTATATTTAGAAATGTAATCCAAATCAAAATGAATTAGCAACAAATATAGCACATTTTCACATTAGAAAAATGCCATATCAGTATTAAATAAAACATCTGAACACCAGCTAACACGAACTGCCTTATCCACAAGACCTGTCTTCCACAGCATTAATGAAAGATCAGGGTGCACACATCCACTTACTGAAGTTAATTAAACAGCACAAGGGGCCACGGTGGTAAATGCATAATTCACACTGCTCAACTCCCTCCAAATGCCCAGGCCTAACGAAGGTGCCAAGACAGTGGCTGTCACTGCGCAACAGATCAGAGTAATTAATCAGTGTCAGACAGACAGAAAACGGCTGATGCTGCTAAGAATGTGTGTGGAGGGCTGTGTGGGCTCCGGGGAGCTGAGTGTCCCTGTCAGGCACTGTCAGCACAGGCGGTGCTGCAGTTCAGTCAGAACAGAACAGGCTCCACTGCAATTCTATTAGCGTGCTTTGAAAGATTAACTCCACCCAGTGCAGTGAAACTTCATTTTTAAAAAATACAATATGTGGGGCTGGAGAGACGGCTCAGTGCTTAAGAGCACTGGCTGTTCCTGCAGAGGACCCGGGTTCAGTTTCCAGCACCCACATGGCTACTGGGCACAACTCCAGTTCCAAGGGGTCCAACACCCTTTTCTAATCTCTGTAGGCACTATAGACATATGCTGTGCCTACATACATGTAGACAAAACACTCATATACATAGAACTAAAAAAAAAAAAATTATCACTACAAAAGTTTTAGAGTAAAAAAGTTGAGTGTGTGGGGGGAACATTGATTTTTCCAACACAAAGACACTATGTACACACATACACACACACACACAGAGAGAGAGACAGACAGAAACAGCCTGACCAAGATCACTGTAAGCACAGAGGAAATAAACCTGACTAGAGTCATACTTTCGTATTTAAACACGGGACAGGGATTTTTCACATAAAAGCAGCTATGCAGGCTGCACGACTGATACAATGTGTGGTATTTTCGAAGGAAAAGCAGCACCCTACATTGAAGGGAAGTCTTCTCCAACTTAACTCTCTATCCTGGAAATCAGGAGCAGCCCAAATTCTGAAGCAGACATTTTATTTCCAATTATTTTTACAACTAGCCTGTAAATGAACCAAAGTAAAACCAAACAAACCCAACCCAACCAAGCAGCTCTTTCTCTTTAGCCAAATGCATTACAGCTGAGCTCTGATTTGCTGCACATTCTTGGCCTGAGAGTCGTCCACCTACATTCCTTCTGCTTCTAAGCATTCTGCCTACCCTGCAGGGCCTGAGTCTGGTTTACCCCAAACCAAGAGCCATTATCAACACAGAGACACAGACACAATAAACCATCCAGGCAGAGTGACTGCACAGCCATGTTTATAACGCTTTGATATTAAAGAATCATGCAGGGTGTGGTGGTGCACACCTGTAACCTCGCACTGAGGAGGAAGCAGGGTCAGAAGTTCAAGGCCAGACTGGGCTACATGAAACTGTGCTTCTAATCAACACACAAATTCTAACATATTACCTATTGGAAACAAAAGCTTCATATACAGTAAAATTTCCCAAATAAATCTGCCTTTAATTTTACCTAAAAATCTTACAGTTTCTTGACTACAAAATCAATCAAGTCTAGTTTAAACTCAATTATAGGGAACTCTTTCATCCACACAAAATAAAATGTTAGTATCAACCCACCCGAACCCAGTAGAAAAGAGAAATAACAAAAATCAGAGCAGAAATTAATGAAATAGAAACAAAGAAAAGAATACAAAGAGTCAATGAATCTAACAGCTGGTACTTTGAAAAGCCAAAGAAGATAGATAGATCCTTAGCCCAGTTAACCAAAAGAAAGAAAGAGCAAATCCAAATCAACAAAATCAGAGATGAAAGAGGAAACATCACAACAGACACCCAAAAGACACCCATTATAAGGGAGTATTTTAAAAACCTATACGCTACTAAATCTGAAAATCTAAAAGAAATGGATGGATATCTGAGCTATCTAAAATCATGAGAACCACCAAAGCTAAACCAAGATGAGATCAACAGTTTAAACAGACCCATGATATATACGGAAATCAAAACAGTAATACAAAGCCTCCCAACTAAAAAAAGTCCAGGCCTAGATGGATGTACAGCAGAATTCTGCCAGACATTTAAAGAAGACCTCCAACCAACACTACTTAAATTATTCAAAACAATAGAAACAGAGAGAGAACTCCCAAATTCCTTCTATGAAGTCCGCATCACTCTAATACCAAAGTCAGGTAAAGATACAACCAAAAAAGAAAACTAAACACACATAAAAAAGATCATTCACCATGATCGAGTAGGCTTTATCCCAGAGATGCAGGGATGGTTCAATATATGCAAATCAACGAAAGTCATTAATCATATAAATGGACTCTTAAGACAAAAACCACATCATCTCAATACATGCAAAAAAGGCTTTGACAAAATTCAACATGCATTTATGTTCAAAGTCCCAGAGGGAACTGGACTGGAGGGAACAGACCTCAACATAATTAAAGCCATATACAACAAACCCACAGCCAACATCATTCTAAATGGAGAAAAACTGGAAGCATTCCCATTAAAATCAGGAACCAGACAAGAATGTCCACTATCTCCACTCCTTTTCAACACAGTGCTTGAAACTCTTGCTAGAGCAATAAGACAGGAGAAGGAAATTAAAGGAGTACTAATTGGAAAAGAAGAGGTCAAACTATCACTTTTTGCAGATGATATGATACTATACCTAAGAGATCCCAAAAGTTCCACCAGAAAACTCCTAGAACTGATCAACATTTTCAGTATAGTGGCAGGTTACAAAATCAATCTACAAAAATCAGTAGCCTTTCTATGTACCAATAATAAGCAATTAGAGAAAGAATACAGGGAAATGCTCCCATATACAATTGCTGCAATATATATATTGGAATAAATCTGACCAGACTCCAAAGATCTCTACAATGAAAATTTTAAATTGTTAAAGATTGAGGAAGACACCAGGAGATGGAAGGACCTTCCATGCTCATAAATTGGAAGAATACAGTGAAAATGACCATCCTACCAAAAGCAATATATAGATTCAGTGCAATCCCAATCAAAATCCCCATGACATATTTCACAGAATTAGGAAAAAAAACCATCCTTAAATTCATATGGAAGCACAAAAGACCCTGGATAGTCAAAGCAACCCTGAGTACAAAGAGCAACACTGGGGGTATTACTATACCAGATCTCAAAGTATACTACAGAGCTATAGTCATAAAAACAGCATGGTATTGGCAAAAAAACCTAACACATAGATCAAGGGAACATCATTGAAGATCCAAACCCAAGTACACGCAATTTTAGCCACCTCATATTTGACAAAGGTGTCAAGAACACACAATGGAGGAAAGACAGCATTTTCAACAAATGGTGCTGGCAAAACTGGATCTCCACCTGTAGAAGAATGAAACTAGATCCTTATCTTTCACCTTGCACAAAAGTCAACTCCAAATGGATCAAAGACCTCAATGTGAAACTGGAAACCCTGAAACTATTAGAAGAAAATACTGGCAGTAACTTACAGGGTATAGGTGTAGGAAAGGATTTTCTAAATCAGACAACAGTTGCTCAGGAATTGAGGTCAGCAATCAACAACTGGGACCTCATTAAACTAAAAAGCTTCTATACAGCAAAAGAAACAATCAAAAGAGTGAACAGAAAACCCACAGAATGGTAAAAAACCAGTGACACATCTGAAGGAGGCTTAACATCCAGAATATATAAAGAACTCAAAAACAAAGAATCAAGAAACCAAATGACCCAATTAAAAGATGGGCTAAAGATCTAAAGAGAATTCTCAAAGAAAGAAATAAAGACGGCTAAGAAGCATCTCAAAAAGTGTTCAACATCATTAGTAATTAGGGAAATGCAAATTAAAACCACCGTAAGGTATCACTTTACCCCAATCAGACTGGCTAGGATCAAGAGAACAAATGATACCAAATGCTGGTGAAGATGTGGAGAAAGGGAAATGTTCATTTCCTGCTGGTGGGATTGCAAACTCATGCAACGACTATGTAAAGCAGTGTAAGGAACAATTAAAAAACTAAAAATGTGGACTGGAGAGATGGCTCACCAGTTAAGAACACCTTTA
>NW_008328488.1:158396-186969 GCF_000622305.1 Nannospalax galili
AAAGATGAAATCATGAAATTTGCAGGTAAATGGATGGAACTAGAAACTGTTATACTAAGTGAAGTAACAAAGACTCAGAAAAACAAACGATGTATGTTCTCCCTCATATGTGGCTCCTAGCACCAAATCCTTTTAAATTCCCTGTCCTTTTAATAAGATGATGCTATACAACAGTCCCTTCTGCATGAAATAACTACCATCATCACGGCTTCAGCTGAGCACGGTTGTGCTCATTCATTAAAGGAGGGCCAAGCAGGATCACTGGACCTCACCGCATTATCCAGCCACTCTTCCCAGCCAACTGTATGTAATTTGACCCTAATCACACATGGCCTCCTGGATTTTGGGGAGGGCTAAAGGACACAAATCTGTAGAAGGGTAGAAGAGAAGGCATGACCCATGCTAGGTAAAGGCTATCCAATGTGCAAACATTATCATACATACACCTCAGTAACTCATCAGTTATCTCGGTAAGCTCAATAAATTCATTGGTTCCCCAGTAAAACTTTAATCAAACATTGGCTTGACACTAGAACCTAAAAAGGGAGTAAGCATGGCTTAGCATCCCCAGGAAAAGAAGTCTCACAACAGATGGAAAATTTATTTGTTAATGCTATTATGCCTCATAATTATTTTTTAAAAAAGAAAACGAGAATGTAAGAGATGTTAAAAGGATGTGGGAATGGAGACATTTTCCAAAATAGACAGAAAAAATGAGAAAATCTAAGCAAGTGATGAAGGCCTGTGTAGGTCTGTTATGATATATAAAGGATGAGAGAAAAAAACACATAATCTTGAAATTTCTATGGTCATAGTTTAGTCAACTAGTTTAAGGAAATATATCTAGTCAAGGTTTATTTGAGATTTGGTTTTTTACTCAAGTCTTACTACAAAGCACATGATAATTAAAAGTACCAGACTGGCAGAACTAACCTTATTGAATGTTTAACAGCCATAGTTTGAGGCCTACACTAATGTGGTCAGAGGGACTTAAAGGACAGTCTTTGCCCCTTGCCCTCCAAGGTTGACTAAGTTCCAGGGACTATGGAACATCTCTCAAAATGTACTGTAACTGTGGTGAGTCACCTGTCCTCTTGCTCAGGGAGGCCATGGAGACCCCACAAGATGGACTTGAACTAGTGTCCAAACTACAAAGAGGAGGGTCAACACAGAGGAATCATTTCCTCCATGCTTACAAGTGAAGCCAACCATGATCGAGCAGGACCTTTGACTTATCTTCACATAAGTGGAACTGGTAAAAGAAAGGACCCAGCGGGCTCCTCCCAAGCCCATGTGATCCCCGAGGAACAGATCCTCAAATGACCTTAAGAGTCAAAATAAATTCGTTTATCTGGGCCAACTGTATGGCCTTAAACACCCCAAAGGAAAGTATAACCAAAGATTAAAGGGGCCAATATAATTTCATAAGAGTCCATATGTATAGCTAAAGGCTACATAACAAGCAACAATGACAGACAAGTGATATCTTCTTCTGAGTTGTTGGCCAGGGTGGCCCAAGGGACTCCCAGACAGTAACCCAGCATAGAACTGGGAAAAATGAACAGCAGACCCCAATCCTATCCAAAGGAATATTGACAACTGATTGCTGCTAGATAAGGAACAGCTGACCCTCCTAAAACAAAGACCTCTAGATAGGCTGAGTAGATTCACCAGAAGGGCAAGTAGTGGGGAATGGCTGGGGTGCCGACAACACAGCAGACAGTAGCAGGGCTATCAGAGTATAAGGACTCTAGTGGGGGGAGGGAGGTTATGGGAGGGTGTTATCTGGGAAGTAGGTGTAAAAATCAATTAATTAATTAAAAAAAAAGTTATTTAGACAATTATTTCTCATTGATGATTTTGTTCCTAACCAGAAAGTGCTGCTTAGATGTAAGACTTTAAATCTTGGTCTCCAATACTGTAGTGCCCACCAGTAGCTAAGGGAGGCAACCAGCTGCTGTTCTAAAATGGACAAATTTGTTTTCTCCCCTTATCTAGAAGCCTTTGAGAGGGATCTGATACTGATTTTAACTACTCCAACAGCTATCAAAATGCCTGAGAGCAAATCCTGAATCCATCACTCTAGAGTCCAGTTTTAGAAGACAAAAGAAAAATGAGGAGGAACCCAATAGAGGGATGCTTTTGGAAGCCCTTGTCAAAAATTCCAATGGACTCTCATATGAACATCTGAAAATTGCCCTGTTCTGACTTGTTTCTAGTTCCCTGTCTAGAATTTGTAATGCTAATTATTCCTGCCTTTACTTCTCCTTCACATCTCCTATTCAGGATTCAAGGACTCTCTTTTCCCCTTAGAGATAAGAGTTACGCAATTTGGGAGTCTTTTAGAGAGACCCACTGAAGGGGTACTCCAATTGCCTCACCCTGTGTCCCTGTTCAGCATGGAAGAAGCCAGAGCAGTCTGTGTCCCTATTCCTTGTGGGAAATTTGGGTAATCCCCTCAGAGGATGGCGTGATAAGAATAGGAGGTAGGAAATGGCTAGGCAGTTAGGGTAAAAAGGCCCCAAAGAAAAGTAGCCAGTTTCTTGGCTAAAACTCACAATGTCCTGGGTCTGTTAGCGACATACTCTGTTCTAAGGTAAAAAATGTCAAAAGTATTTGGGAGCTTGTATCTAATCCTTAAAAGATTTTAGGGTTACTTCTTCGGGGGGGGGGGGATTTTAGAGTAGTCAAAAGCCTCATAAAAATAAATAAATCAACGAAGAAGAAAGAGTACATGAAGTTATCAGAAAAAAAAAAAAAGTGATGGGGAGATATAGGAGGAGATGGATGGGAGGGAGTGGGCACGGAGCATGAATTTGACCAAAGCACCTTATATGCATGTATGAAATTCTCAATAAATTATTTATTAAAAAAAAAGTTCAGTCAGCTAAAGAATGAACAGTCTAGGGGTATATGTGTGTGTGTGGGGGTGTCAGCTCAGCGATAGAGCTCTTACTCAGGCATACTGAGAAGTCTAGGGGTTTGTGTGTGTATGGGTGCAGCTCAGGGGTAGAGCTCTTACCTAGGCATACTGAGCAGTCCAGAGTTGGGGAGCATGCAGCTTGTATCACCAGGTATATGTGGCACCTGGGTTTGATCACCAGCACCACAAAAACCCCGAACCCAAAATGTAGTTGGATTAGGAGTTTATCTAGGGTTGTGAAAGGATGGGTCTGGAAAGGGAGAAAAACACAATCTGTTTATAAAGAGCTGAGTCTACATTGTATTCTGAGGAAACTGTTCAATGAGCTTAAACATCTGACTACTCACACACTTCGGTCTTAAACATCTGACTACTCACACACTTCGGTCTTAAACATCTGACTACTCACACACTTCGGTCTTAAACATCTGACTACTCACACACTTCGGTCTTAAACATCTGACTACTCACACACTTCGGTCTTAAACATCTGACTACTCACACACTTCGGTCTTAAACATCTGACTACTCACACATTTCGGTCTTAAACATCTGACTACTCACACACTTCAGTCTTAAACATCTGACTACTCACACACTTCAGTCTTGCCGATATTCACTTTCATAAACTTACCACGCGAAAGCCTCAAAGATGGTCTACTGCCTTCCACATGTTACATAGTTTTTTAAAAAAATATTTTATTTGTTATTTTTATTTTATGTGTATGAGTGCTTTGCCTGCATGTATGTGAGTGCACCTGTGTCATGCAATGTTGCGGAGATCAGAAGAGGGCTTTGGATTCCCCTGGAACTGGAGTTAAGGACAGTTCGTAGCCACCATGTGGGTGCTGAGAATCGAACCCGGGTCTTCTACAAGAGCAGTTGGTGCCCCCACGTTATATTGTTTTAAGCTTTTAAATTTATATTTCTAGGGCTGGCGAGATGGCTCAGCAGGTAAAGGTGCTTGCCATCAAGCCTGACAATCTGAGCTACAGAAGGAGAGGACCAACTTCCCCAAGTTCTCCTGAGCCCCACACAGGCACTGAGGCATGTTCAGGCCTGTGCACATACATATACACAGACGCATAAAGAAGTAAAAAGTAACAGAAGAGTCTTCACTGGAGACAAATCACATCTATAACCCACTAAATTTCTGTTAGTTTACGTATGGTACAAAGAGTGGTTTGTTTTCTTATAATACTTAATTGTTCTAGCACTTTTTATTAAAAGGCCCTTCTCCCACTGAATTATAAGGCTCTTTGTAAAACTTTAAGAGTAGTTATCTTTTTAGGTTCTCTATTCATTATGTGATCTATGTGTGTACCACACACAAATACTATTCTGCTTGGATTCATATAATTTTGTTGTTGCTCTTTCAGACAGGATCTCCCTGTAGTCCCAGCTGGCCTGGAACACATTATGTAGACAAGTAGGCCTCGATCTCACAGAGATCTGCCTGCCTTTGCGTCCCGAGTGCTTGGACTAAAGGCACATACCACGCCTGGCTAATTATATATATATATATATATAAAGACAAAGTCATGCTCTACAGCCCAGACTTCCTGGAATTCACTATGTAGACCACACAGAGCTCTGCCCTTGTCTGTGTCGCGCGTGTGTGGAAAACACACACCTCCCCCGGCTGAATATATATATATATATATATATATATATATATAAAGACAAAGTCATGCTCTACAGCCCAGACTGGCGAGGAACTCATGATCCAGTTTTGGCCTCCTGAGTGTGGGAACGGTGAGTGTGAGCCGCGCTCTCACATAACTGCTGATAGTGTGACACCACAACTGCTTCATCTGCCGACCCATCTCGGCCTCTGAGTATCCTGAGGCTCTTCCTTCTTTGGTTCTCTCTATGCAACACTTTCTTTTGGTGTGGTTTATCAGAACCTGCTTATCAGCAATTTATGATACCTGTTCCATGTGTGTGTTACTGAGGTTCAGTAATTTCTTCAATCTGTGGGCTCTAGCTATCAAGCACAGGAAATGCCCAGTTACACCATGAGCTACACTCTGTCCTGTGTCTCTTCCTGCTTCCCTCGGGGACGTGTGTTATTAATCTTAGGTAGCTGCTTCATACTTCCCCACAGTGAGAAGCACAAGTTTATTTTTCAGACCTTCTCATTATCCATTCTCATTCCTGTATCTACCTACCTACCTGCCTATTTATTGAGAATGACTTTTTAAAAACACAATGGTGTGCCGGCCCTATGAACTCACTGTGTAGCAGAGGATGACCTCCTCTCCACGTGCTGAGATACACGCCTGTGTCAGCACACCCGGCTCCCTCTGATGAACTTCACTGGTCTTTCCCTCTGTCCTGATCCCACTGCACCCCTTGCATTTCAGACACCGTGAGCTCCATCTCCGCGGGTGGTGCCTGCATCTAGTGTCCATGCACATACATACTCTCTGAGAGCATGCAAGAACACGTCTTCATTTCAATGTGCCGGTCTGCTAATTCCATCATCTCCGGGTCTTTCTATGAGCTGACGTTTTCCTGCATCCCGTGTCTGACTGAATGTTAGCCCTGATGAATTTCATGCTGAGTGTCTTTGCCTCATTTTTCCGTCTAACCACTCTCTTTCCTGCAGGTCAGGGCTTTCCTTTCACGGCTCACCTCCAAGCTTTGCCTGGTATATCCAGGCATCCTCCTGACAAGGGGATGGTCCTTCAGGCCCCAAAGAATAGTCTGAGAGGACTGCACTCTGGCTGATGAAGCGTGATGCTGTGCAGCCTGTGACCTGAGGACAGCTGGGGCTGTGGTGAGCAGCTGCCTGTGCTTGTGCTCCCCAGCCTATGCACTCTCAATATGACGGCCTCCCATGCAGACTCCAAGCTCTTTCTGACCTGTCTGTCCCAGTCAGAGTGCTGCACTACAAGATCTAGCCTCCACTCAATTAGCACAGCGTGGTAAAAAACTGGTATGCTGATGGGGCTGGAGGGCAAGGTTAGAGTCATATACCATCTGTGCAACACCAGGAAAGGCCCAGAGGTAAAGCATGAACTTTAAAGACAACTGGGTAAATAGTAAGTCACCTTAAAGATTACTGGGTCAAGAGCAGGCAGAATTTCAAATTCCCATTAGTCACCCAACAGTACTGCTACATTAGATTGCAGGACATTGGGAGGATCATGAAACTCAAAGGCAATCCCAATCTCCCTTCGAGTACTGCCTTTAAAACCGCAGTATGAAGATGGAGATGGTCATAACACCAGCAAGAAGCCCTTCAAGTTTCCACACGGGCCCCTGAGCTAGTGGAGAGAAGCCGCCCAAGGCCACCTGTTCGCTTCCTCAGTCTCGCTGAGCTCCAGCTTTCTCCAGAGAAACCACCAAGGTTTCCTTCCCACACCCATGGAACCTCCAAGTCAGGGCCGGCAGGGCACAGTGCTCCTTAAGGCCTGTCCGCGTCTACACTCACTTTATGCACAACAGTGAAGCTGAAGCAACTTCAGGATTTTAGAAATAGAAACCAGAGAGCTCAGCACTGGTGACGCAAATCCCCACTCAGCTCTGTCAAATCCCAACATGAGCCACAGATCCCTAATAAATTAAATTACAAGTTAACTTAACAAATGGGTGACATGTGCTTCGTCAACAAAATCCTGAAGACTTTTAAAGCTGGAGATTTCCTTAAACAATGTGCTTGGTTGGAACACGGAGGGGGACGCCCCACTGCGGCACTGCTTCCACATCAGAGACTTCCACACCGGAGGCGGAGCTGAGATGGTCACCACCATCACCTCAGCACGAAGGCTATGCCTGTGCCTCTGTGTTCTCACCTGCTTTAACTGCAAACGGCTTTTCCAGCAGAAACACGGTTTGTTTCCAGTGGGTTTGGGTACTCTGGGGGCCCGTAGAGAACACGACCTGCATTGGCAAAGTCCGAAAGTGTTGGATGAAGTACAAGGCTTCTAATATCACGGTACATTAATCTACATCAAATATGAGCTGCAATGGCTCCAACAGCTAAATGCTTCTGATCAAACACCTTGGGGCACAAAATACAATGGTGTGCTCTACATAATTGACTCTTATGAATAACTCACAACACTTACCCTGTTGTGGCAATTCTTCTCAAAATATATATCAAAATAGCCAGCAACTGCCTGTGTTTAAAAAAAAAAAGAACTGATTATTAAACTAATTACATAATGGAATAGTTAATTATTCAGTCTTCTCAGACACAGCAGATTAGAAACTATTTCAAAGAGCAGACATCTCTTAAACTCATAGCAGGCTAGTAGTTTCCCTGGGAACGATGCGATAATTAAAACGAAGCAGATAAATGGCTTTTCCTCACAGAGACAACGCAATAATAAGGGACCAAGGCTAAAAAATAATCAATACATGGTTTATTAAAGAAATGTTCAAGCCAGACTACCAGAAGGTGAGAGACCAGGAAGGAGAGGTCCAGCCAGGCAAGCTGACCCAGACTCTGAGCTGAGACTCTGACAGGGAGTGAGGCCGGCCTGCACCCTGCAGCTCCCATCAGACATCAGACAGTGCAGCAGAGGGCAGGCTGGGGAAGGCCAGCGGAAGAGCCGCTCAGGTTCCGAGCAGCGAACTGCAGAAGTACTGGTACGAAAGCCAGCTTCTATAACTTCTTCTGCTCGGGTCCACTCAATTTTAAAGTAAACTGGAATAGTTTTGTGATGGGACTTGTTGAGTTTGTAAATGGGACCCATCTTTTCCCCAAAGATATAACAAGCATAAATCACAGTAGTCAAATAAACTTATGTTTAAATTAACTGTAACAGTTTATTGTTACTGTTACTGCAACAATACACGGAACTTGAAACTCTCTAGCAGAAACTGACATATTCAGATAAACATACAATTTCACTTTTGAAAACGAAAGATTTGTTTATTTCTATTTCATGTTTACATGTGGGTGCCTGCATGTGTATATGTGCACTGCATGTGTGCAGTGCCCAGGGAGGCCAGAAGAGGGCATCCAATCCCTAGGAACAGGAGTTACAGACAGTTGTTTGCTGCCTGTGAGTGCTGAGAACTGAACCTGGGTCCTCTGCAAGAACAGCTGGTTCTCCTAACTGCTGAGCCAGCTCCACAGCCCAATTCCACCTTTCTGCTCTTGTTTAAATTTTAAATGCTATCATTCCTCTTTCCTTCATAGTGGATTAGAGGTTGACTTCATCTGTTTTCAAAACTGGCATTAAATTAAGCCTATAACATGCTTAAAAACAAGACATTGATTATTGAAAAATCACTAGCGAGGCAATTTGTGTACTCTATCACTTTTGCTAAGAACGTGAATTTTATTGATCTTGGAGGGGTAATACAGATTGGGTCCAAAGCAAATCCAATACTTAACCCTGAAGTTCATTACATTTTAGATACCAAGAGGGAACTGAAATGCTGTTTATAATTCTGTGAAACAGAATCACAAAGTAATGAGGTTCCCAGTCACAGACTGTTCTAGAAAGCCACATGGCTGTACAGTATGCGCCTAAAACAAAACCCGTGTCTCAGATATCTAAAATACATCCCCACGGATGAACTCAGCTGCTTTCTGGAATTCATTCTTGTATGCTTAGCTTGTTCACCACTGTATTCCCAGTGCCTGGTCCAGTGTCTGGTCCACAATAAATATTTGCTATATCGATATGATTGTGTATCTAATTCAATATATATAATTCAATGGTACATGCATCACACCAAGTTACAGTCTTTTATCAGACTGCAGTTTATTTAAGAGCAGGGTCTAGGTGTGACTTGTACTACTACGAGCCTCACCCAACACAATTTTAGACAGATTTTCAGTCTTTAGTCTCTTAAATACAGCTAGTCTTATGTAGTTTTGATAATTTATTAAATTACTATATCCTTTGTATATTAAGTAACTACAAACTATAGTACACTAAAAGAAATGAATAGAGATAAAGGAAATTAACAAAAGAAAAGTCAAATGATTTACTAACACTTTTCATTTCTTTGGTCTTTTTGAGACCAATTCCAGGCTGGCCCTGAATTCAGAGATCTGCCTACCTCTGCCTCCTGAGTGCTGGGATTAAAGGTGCGCACCACCATGCCCGGCATTATTAAAAAGGCTGACTTTCTGCCCCATCTTCCACAATGGTCCCATGCCAACTCAATTAAACAAGGGCCCAGAGGGGAGAAGAGAAATGGGTGGTGGGCTGGCTGTAGATGGAGAACTATGGGGACTGAATGATGCTGGGTGAGGGGTATGCCTCACATACAATCTCTAGTGGGCTGACTAGAATCCAGTGGACGATTTTACACTGAAGGACATCTGGGTACAAATGCTTGACTGGATGGGACTTAATGCGTATGGCTGAATACGTGAGGTCCGCTGGGGTGGGGGGAGGCATGGATGGGGAAGGGTCTAAATTTGATCCAGAACTGTTGTGTAAAATTACAAAAGCTCAATAATTTTTTTTTTTTAAAGGCTGACTTACAAAGGCAGCAAATGACCAGGTACAGCTTTCCCCTGGGGAATGACTGGAGAGTGAGAGGAACAGGAATGGCCACGCCCACACAATGGAATCCACTAAGAACACTGAACACCAAAGTCAGGGTATGCCTCCAGGCTGGTAGACGATCCACGTCTTGCCACCCATGTGAGTGTGTGAGGAGGGCAGCTGTGTACCGGGACCTTCCCTATCTGACTGCACCCTTTCCACTCGGCTCTTCCTCAGGGTCTGTTATGACACTGGAAAAGTGAAGTGCTTCACGCTCAGGAAGGTAGGGATCCATCGGCAGGCTGGCGGACGGCAGTGTGGGGAACCTGGGGACCCACCACGGAAGCCTGGGGCAGGCTTACCAGGCAGAGACCTTGACCCTTGGACTCTGCACTATACCAAGTACTGCCAGAAGTTAAACTGCAGGACACTTCACCAGTATAAAAAAGAACCAGAAAGCTAGTAGTGTGGGGAACTCAAATTTTAATGTTAAGGCTGTCGGTAGAGAAATGACTTTCCTTCAAATACCATTTGGTCACCAAAATGAATCCTTAGGTATCAACTGATTTAAGAAAATAGTCACACTATACCATCAGGTGAAAAGCATCTTGATAAATAGTCTATGCAATAGGCACACCCTATGTGAGCACACACATGACTAGAGGCACACCCTATGTGCACACACACGTGACTATAGGCACACCCTATGTGCGCACACACATGACTGTAGGCACACCCTATGTGCGCACACACGTGACTGTAGGCACACCCTATGTGCGCACACACGTGACTGTAGGCACACCCTATGTGCGCACACACGTGACTGTAGGCACACCCTATGTGCGCACACACGTGACTGTAGGCACAAGGGCAAAGACACTCACCAACGGCTGAAGGCAGGTGTCAGACTGTGCTTGTCTGTATATTTCAAACAAAAATGAACAGGGAAAACAGGGTACTGTAAACACTTTTTTTCTTACCTCTAATACTGCATGGACTTAGAATTCAGCCATCACCCTTGTCCCCGTTCTCTGTTCCCACCCCCTTAGTCACCTCTGTACTCTCAAGAGCTGGGCCAACGTCTAACATAGTTAGAGCTGAATGAACTGGAAAAGGTTTCCTCCTGCTAACAACTCTACAATGCTTCCCAATGAAGAGATGAGCAGACAGAACGGACAAGTTGTAACAGAGAGAGAACCAGGTGGGCACAGGAAGAGCTCAAATCAGGACATTCACACCTGGATAAAGAGAACCGCTTCAACAACAGCAGACTGGCGATCATTTGGTGGATCAGTTGTAATAACAATGACAGAAGGTCTAAAGGCAGAAGCCGACACAGGAGTCCACAGCATAGAGAACAGACAGACAGGAAAGGACAGACACCTCACAGCTGTCTTCTCACCCCCAATCTAATGTTCTATGAATTTCAGTTAAGCATCAGATGAAGCTAATCTGCCCGCCCCATCATAACACAGAGGAAGAAATACTGGCTAGTTTGGGGCAACACTAAAGAATTATCTGTTTAGTTTTGCTGATGAACATCTGGAATCCAACATGGATGCATCTTGCTCTGGGAAGCGCATCCATGGCTCTATCTCCTCAACCAGGCTTGCCTTCCAAAGAAACTCTGGACGTTAGAAGAGATTCACCTGCGCTGAACAGTACTGGAAGACAGCTACACTTTATTTAGCTTTCCTAGGACTGAAGATGTGGAACATGCCGGATGGGGACGTTTCTGGGTTGAGATGGGGTTCTCACTATTGTAGCACAGGCTGGCCCCAAATATGTGCTCCTATTACCTCAGCCCAAGTGCTGGGGCTCTAGGCAGCAGCACCAAGCCCGTCTGAGCTTCCAGTTTTAAAGTGCTTCTTCTCAGCAGGATCCAGAAGGCCTCAAGAACGGGGCCTTTGTATGGGCTGTTTAGTAATTTCCCCTTATCTGTGGTTTTCTATTTCAGCTACCTAAGATCAACTGTCTGAAAACAGTAAATGAAAAATTCCAGGAAGGATCAGTGAAGCTACACAGCTTATTATAGTGCTGTGCTCCTGCTGTCCTATGTGATTAGTGCCACTCTCGTACTGTACGACTTATTATAGTACTGTGCTCCTGCTGTCCTATGTGATTAGTGCCACTCTCGTACTGTACGACTTCCTGTTCACACTCGTGGAGGAAGGTATATGGGAGGCACTAGGCTCGGCTACGATCGATCCACGGTCTCAGGCATTCAGGGAATCACTAGTTAAGTGATTCTTCAAGACAAAAGGAGACGGCCTTAAACCTGAGCCGTAGCCACTTGAACTGTAGTGAACTGCAGCCACCTGCACCAACTGCACCGTGACAGGAGCTTGTGCCTCTAAAACTACTGGACTGGGCACTGGATTTGGTTTTCAGTCTATATCAGCTGATATGAGAACAAAACCATTCTATCCAGAGACCACAACATGCCATGAATTCTTTCCAGAGAATGCAACGTTGCGCAGCTTGCAATCAGCTTCACCATCCTGCACCATCAGTGGGCAGGCTACCTTCAGGTCTCCCTGTGGAGGTCCTTCAAATCTAAGAATCCACAGCAACTACAGGAAACTGAAACAGTGATGCCCAGGTGACTCAGTCAACGGCTAGTCCTGGGCTTGGCACGTGCTGGGGAGATCAGGTGGGCTGCATGCTGGGCACAGATTGCATTTACATATCTTGTCAGGGCACTGGGAAGTGCTTAGGGGAAAAGGGCAGGAAGATCAAGGTCTAATGGAGCTGGCAAATCTGCAAAGGCAGGATCATAATTAAGTAGAAATTCTAGCTCTACATCTCTGAGGCGAGAAGTGAGGGACGACAATGGTCATACAAACAAGAGCAAGGATGATGGCAGAAAAGAGGACCAGGAAAATGTACACACACGGTGCATTTTGGGGATAGCTCGATCCCTCTAGAAATCTGCAGAGAACTGCAAAGCAATTCTACAATTGCTTTGAAGCACCCGGGAAAATAAAACAAATGCATAGGCTTATAGTCCATTCCACATAGTCCAGGCTTCAGAATGAGTGCTCAGTCTCTTCCGTGGACTTCACAAAGAAAAACTCACAGCATTTGTAAACAGAATCATTTTTAAAAATCTGTTTCAGGCCACATTATGCTTTTTACTTCATATGCATAAAGTACAGTTTGTTTTATACTTGCCCGTTTGAAGAACACAGCTTAGAATTAAACAAATGACTTCTATGTCACGCGAGGCCTTTTTATAAAGGAGACACCCCACGAGTGCACTAAGGGGCACAGTCAACGAGAGGAGATCAGTTGAGACGGTATGCAGAGGAAATTAAAAATCACCACGACCACTATCACCTGCAGGGGGTAATTTATCATTTCTGCCCCTCGTTGGTATCGTGTCCCAGCAGCGTGTGGCTACACAATCAGGCAGCTGGCCACGGACGTGGAGGGTAATGCGCTTTTGATGGTGTCTACCCAAGCTTGGAGACAGCACTTGTAATCCATGTGCAGGATCTCTACAACAAAACGCAGTTTGTTTGTTGCTGGATGGAGTACTTCTCTCAGAAAGCTTAACTTGGAATTCAAAAGCTGACGGGTGGCAAGTCCGAAGCAAGCAGAGAAAGAGACGCAGTAATGCAAAGAGGAGGCGATCTGGCTTCTGTCCTAACAGATAAACACAGGGAACACAAGGGCAACATGGCCTCTGCAGGCAGGAGACCGTGGTGACTGCACACAGGCAAACCCAAAAGCTGCGGCTTCCTCCCAAGGCTAACTAACCTTAAATTATAGACTCTTTCTTCTCCAATTAATTTCATTTTATCCCAAGGGTAAATCTGCATCTGTGCTTTCCTTGTGACTCCTCTGGGGACACACAGAAGTGCTGTGCGACTCCCAAGGGACAGCGCCAGATTGAGTAGTGTTTAGAAATGGACCAAACAATACGGGAAAGAGAACAGACAGAACGTCTGACCATGTAAGACACTTCCTGACAAGGCTCAGCACAATTCGCCTTCGCTCTATGAGCCTATTTCCAGATACCAACTGAAACTCCTTTTTAGTTAAGATTATGCCATTATACTTTCAAAATTGACTATTAAAGTGATTTTAAGAGCAAACTGAATCATCTCTTTAGAGAGTCTAAAGTACATTTTGTTTTAAAAAACAGAGACATAGCAGTCTTGCTATGCTGCTTAGACTAGTGCCAAACTCCTGGGCTCCAGTGACTCCCACGTAGCTGGGATTAAAGGCGTGTCTAAATGGCCTCGGCTATCACAAATATTTGATTTTGTATACTGGCACCTTAGCACACCTTAACTGTACATTTCCTCCTACTTATAAACACATATTATTTTATACAGTCAATATTAAGACCAACATTTTGACCTTTAAAAATCTACTATGTAATGGGCATGGTGGTGCATGCATTTAATCCCAGCACTCGGGAGGCAGAGGCAGGTGGATCTCTGTGAGTTCAAGTCCAGCCTAGTGGACATAGTGAGCTCCAGGCCTGCTGGGGCTATAAGGAAACCTTGTCTCCTTTAAGGAGACCAAAAAAATGAAACAAAACAAAAAAGCAAGCAACCAACCATACACACAAACGTACCAAGGAGCTGAGAAACGGGCCTTTACCTCTTCATCTTCCTACGGCCACATCCCAAGTGTGGGGATTAATGTATCACACACATGCAGAAGAATGCACCTACATGCACATCACACAGTTTTCAAACTACAGCTTGAAGTCATTCAAATTAAGAAAACACGTCAGCACTCCAGACACCCCTGCCCACGGCTGCAGTCCTAGGTACCCTGCCTGAAGGAAACCACTGCCCCAGCTTCCAAGAGCACAGACTGGCTCCCCACTGCAGTCACACTGCGCAGTCTCCCGTGTCTGGCTGCTTTTCTCTACGAGTGTCTGTACTTGTATGCAGTGACATGTTGTTGTCACGGCTGCAGCTGTATGTGACTGTAACAGTCTTCTTTCATCACAGGCGATATAGTCTCCAAGCCCGCTAGTAACCACCTCAGTAATGAACTGAATCTATACCACATTTCCCTATAACACATACCTATGATCCAGCCAAATCAATGAGGCACAAAGAGGTCAACAGCCAATAGCACAAACAAACATACCGTAATCAGATGCCCGGGAGTGCAGTTTCTCATGACGGTTTCTGTACTGCACTCATCTGGTACTTCAAGTTAACTGTAAGCTTAAAGGGAAGACTAGGGACGGTGGGGCCTAGCGTAGAGCTCCATCCCGCCTTCTGCGATAGATGCTGAGTCCTGCGGTTTTCCAGGTAGGCAGCACGGCTGTGAGGGCACAGGGAGGTCCTGGGTGAACTGTGCGCTCAGGTTCAAATGCAAGCCCTGAGGGCTGCTGGAGGGCAGTACACGCTTCCTCAGGATCCTCAGGGCTCACTCCAGCCCCCACAGGGCACCTTTAGTCCCCAGCATACATTTTACCCTCTCCTTCAGCAAAGCTTTCCTGGGACAAAGCTGTTTTTCTTTTGAATTTATTTTTCTTTTCTGAAACATTTTTCAATTTTATTCTTGTGGGGTTTTGCTGTTTTTGAGACAAGGCCTTCCACCTCAAGCTGGCTTCGAACTCACTATGTAGCCCTAGGTTGGCTTCAAACTTGTTTATCTCCTGCCTCTGTCTACAAAATGGGGTTTAGAGGCCTGTGCCACCACACATGCTGGTTTCTGTTTTCATTTAAAACTCATATAAACACCAACTACTTCAAAGTAATATTCCCATCACTGCACAGTCCTCACACCCCACAGCCTCACACCACTGTCCTCACACCCACAGTCCTCACCCCAAAGCCCTTACGCCAGTCCTCACACCTCACACTGTCCACACACCCAGTCCTCACACCTCATACCAGAGTCCTTACACCTTACAGTCCACACACCTCATACCAGAGTCCACACACCCAGTCCTCAGACCCAGTCCAGCCTCACACCTAAGCCCTCACACCCCACACCCACAGTCCTCACACCCGTCCTCACACCTGACACCACAGCCCTCACACCCCACAGTCCTCTCACACCTCACACCACAGTCCTCACACCTCACACCAGTCTTCACACCTCACACCAGTCCTCATACCTCACCCCACAGCCCTCATACCTCACACCAGTCTTCACACCTCACACCAGTCCTCATACCTCACCCCACAGTCCTCACACCTCACACCAGTCTTCACACCTCACAGCAGTCCTCATACCTCACCCCACAGTCCTCACACCTCACACCAGTCTTCACACCTCACACCAGTCCTCATACCTCACCCCACAGTCCTCACACCTCACACCACAGTCTTCACACCTCACAGCAGTCCTCATACCTCACCCCACAGTCCTCACACCTCACCCCACAGTCCTCACACCTCACCCCACAGTCCTCACACCCACAGTCCTGAAGGTGAGCACCATGCATGTTTCAATGTGCTCCACAGACTACCCAAGCAAGCTCTAGTTTCTAGCTCCTCGAGCAGCAGAAACCATGATCAGGGGTAAGTAGCACTATATTTTTAACAACATACAGGACAGAAAGAAGGCCGAGCTTAAAACCAAGCAACCTGGATACAACGGTGTGGTCCCACCCCCAGTCCCTGGGGAGGCTGAAGGGTGGGGAATCACATGAGGCCAGGAAATTCCAAACTGAGAGAGACAACTTAATGGGGATAAGGCGGAAGATGTGATACCCCTTATTTGGCAGAAATGACCCATTCATTCCCTCCCTACTAAGCCCTTCTGTAAAATGCTCAGCATCTGGGGCAGGGAATCAAAACCCCCAGGATTCACCTGTTTTCCAATTAGACACCGCTGTTTTAAAAGGCCACGACACTAGCTATGTCAAGTTCCGGCTTTAAAGTCGCAATTTCAAGAGGTGTTTGTTGTTTTTCAAATCACCCCTTGGACACTGCTGGCTGACACCACACATCTCAGAACCCCAGAACTCAATTCTGGCCCTCTATATCCAAGGAAGGGGAGAAAAGCAGACAGACCGACCACTGGGGTGTGATGGGGAGGGCCCAGACATCAATTTGCTAAAAAAAGCAATTTTCTAAGTGCTTTCACTGTATTAATGGTCTAAAATTTAAAACATGCTCCTTCTAAACTTCAGCAGAGGGCCGGATCTTTCTTGGAGAAGCTGCTGACTCATGCAATGCTACAGTTTAAAGAGGACGTATGATCACCATCTGTCAGATCCTGAGGTCCATGGACGGGCCTGAGGATTTTCTTTGCTTACCTTTGCCTCTGAAGGAACCAGTCCCTGGTGTGACCTAAGTTACTGAATGCCTGCAGAGTGCACACTGCCTAGGAAACCACAAAGGCCGAAATCCCCGTGAGCAAACTGGTACATCAAACATAAAAGAAATGCCAGCAGCTCTTCAGTGAAACACAGCATGAGTTGCGAGGCCGCTCAGATGATAATCCCAGCTCTCAGGAGGCTGAGGCAGGAGGATCTTGAGCTGGTGGCCACCTGAGCTTCTTAGTGAACTCCTGGCCAACAGGAGCCACAGATACAGTGTAAAACCCTGTCTCAAAAAGACACTGAAGCCCAACAGGACAATGACAGCAAACATAACTGATCATGAACTGAGCATTTTCCACATGCCAGACCTACGGCACACGTGACAGGAGTCATAGCTTGTGTCACCCAAAAACAACCCTAGGAAGCAGTTAGTCATGTCATCTCTACTTCTGAGATGAGAAGTTCTGAGAATCTGGGCCCAGTGGGTCTAAAGCTGAGATTCTGATGTCGGTACTGGCCCCTCCACCCTCACTGTAACCGTCACTCTGAGGGGAAAGACAGACTCATTTCAGTAAATTCTGTAAGCCACAGTGACTAATCTAGAATGCACAACAGAAATTTATTTTCAGTGCTTGACTTATCTACGTGCTGACTGTCCTGTCAATGTGCACATCTATGTGAAATGTCTGGAAACAGCAGGTGCATCAGGACTGTAGAAGATCTGAGTGCAAATGTTCACAATGGCTTCTGTCAGGACAGTTAAAAGGTCTGGATGGGGAAGAAGACTCACTCATAGGTCACCACTCCAGGGAGAATGCCTCCATCAAAGAGGAAAATACCCAGTCAAACTCACTTTCCATCACAGCTCAACAATGCCCGTTTTTGGCCTGCGTGACAAGGCCGGGAGGCAGAGCCCACTACTACTGATTATTTAATAACCAACCCATTCTTGCACCGTCCCTGTGCTGGAGTGGGATTATTCTGACACTGCTGAGTTGAAGCACCACCCGACCGCTACCCAGAGTTACCAGGTACAGCGGGGTAAGACTCTCTAGTCCCCAGTGAGGCTGTACAGAGCAAAGAGATGCTAAACACGTCTACAAACAATTCCATGTGGAGACTTCAGCAGGGAACTGGGCACCACGATCTACACTGACTCTAGGCACAATGTGCTCGGCTGCAGGACTGTGCACTTTGCCGACCTTGACATTCTCTCCCTAGGTCTAAACTGACATAAATGTTATGATTTCTCCCAAGAGTACACTGAAAAAGCACAAACCTCAAAATCAATCAAGAAGAAACATGCTATTTTTTTGGTTTTTTTAGAGATACGGTCTTCCTGTAGCCCCAGCTGGCCTAGAACTCTATGTAGACCAGGCTGGCCTCAAACTCACAGAGATCCACCTGCTTCTGCCTCCCAAGTGCTGGGATTAAAGGCATGTGCCACCATGCCCACCTGAAACATAACTTTTCATAAACTTTCTTCATAATACTGTTTAAGGACAGAGTATAAAAAAGAAGACAGCAGGAACTGGAGAGGTGCCCAGGGGTTCAGAGCACTGCTTGTTCTTGCAGAGACCCGGGTTCAATTCCCAGCACCCACATGGCAGCTAACAACCATCCATAACTCCAGTTCCAAGGGGATCCAATGCCCTCTTCTGACCTCTGAGGGCATTATACAACATGGGTGCACTTACAACACATGCGGGCAATACACTCATACACGTAAAATAAAAATAGTAAAATTTAGATTGAAAAAATAGAAGCAAGCAAGCAGAAGAGTGACTGAAGGGACCCCAAAGTCACTAAGGTCTGGTTCATGAGGTTTAGATTCTTGGGGTTTGGAAGTGAGGAGGAGAGGACCAAGGTGCACCTGGACTCAACTACGACTCAGCGCCACACAGAATCTCTGCAGTGTGAGGCAAACGCCCCTTTACATGTTCTCCTACCACACAGAAGGCAAGTCACATGGGAACAACCTTGGAAAATCCTTTAGTAGGCATTGTATTGGGGACTAACATATGCTATCCCCCAGAAAGTTCCAGACAACCAGTTCTTCAAAGGATGGCACAAATCACTTCCTGGCTGAGCTCCAGGTAAAGGAGATGGTTTACAGCAGTGCACCACGCTGTGTGTGTTGAGCAGCATGCTGACAGCTGGCAGCTCACACGCGTGTCGCTATCCTGGCTCTGAGCATGGGTTGTTTTGAAGACCACAAGCACACTCAGTTTAACAAGATGCTTGTAGAACATCTGTGCGCAAGGTGAGAACGAACTGAGAAATGGCAGCCCACCAGCTCCCAGGGACAGCTCCCACTCACAGCTCCCCCTCCTCAGGCTCTGCTTACTGAACGCTCACTGGGTCAACCTGGTATGTTCTCCCTGCATGCCATGCTGCTTTTTAGAGTTACTCAAAAATAAATTTTAGAACCTAAAAACCTTAAGAAGTGGCACAGGTTAAAAACACCTGTCAAGAGCAATTTTTGTAATTTTATTGTTTAAAATTTTTAACTGATTTTTATTTTATGTGTGAATGCCCTGCATATTATGTACATTCACCCATGCATGCAATGCCTGCAGAGGCCAGAGGAGGGCACCGGATTCCCTGGAATTGGAGTTACAGATGGCTGTCAGCTGCCATGTGGGTGCTGGGAATCAAACCCAGGTCCTCTGCAAGAGCAGCAAGTGCTCTTAACTGCTAAACCATCCCTCTAGCCCCAGTTTTTATTATGATTGTCAAATAGTGTTTTGTTTCCCGAGCTCTCTCTGGGTCTCTTGCACTACCAAACATAGAACTATCTTTATGTGCGTTTATTGTTACCGTTGGGGGGGAGGGAGAGTAATTTACAAAGGAATGAACACCCAGTGCCTAGCCCCTCACTGGCCTGCTCCGGCAGCACCCCTGGTGGAGAGCCCGCCATATCAGAGCGTGTCACGCCCATAGTCACCACTTGCATTCACTCATGTCTCCAGGACCGGCGACCTTGCCCCAGGTCCGTAAGTGGCCGGCCATTCTGTCTGTGCGCTGCTGCGGGCTCCCCACACCACGGGCGGGCTACAGGCAGCCCACAGCTTCGGCTTCAGTAGTCCACCCTCCGCGGCAGGCCCCACCCTTGGAGCAACTAGCCAAGCGGAAGACAGTGTCATCATGTTTTGAGAAATATTTTTAAAACATCCTCCCCACAAAACGGTTATGGTTTACTCATGCACTGGGGTCAGATACGGCACAAGTGAGATCGGACAGGTACAGCGCACTCTCAGTTCTCGCAGCTCCAACTGCACACAGCAGCGTCGGCGCCGCTCCAGAGCCTGCTCTCCCAGTATCCTGGATGTCGTGGTTCTGGAAACCCGGAGCTACAGCTGTTGCTACTTTCCCGGACCCCATTTTGGTTTCATCCCAAGTCCCCTGGTCTCAAGTCCAAGATAGGTCTTGACTGTCCTTTCCTGTCTCTCTAAAACAGCCCGTGCCATTTCTTGGCTAAGCTACTGGGCTAGCCTACATCACAGTGCTCATCTCCACCCTGGTCTCTTCCCCTAGTCCAGCCATGCTCTTTCCCAAGTGTTTCTCCTTAAGAAGCATCAGAGTCACTTCTCACAGCTCTATGATCTGTGAAGCGGACGATGGCAGGCAACCTGGAAGGCTCATGCACTGTGGTGGACACGTTCTACCCAGACTGGCCTTCCTTTCCTAAAAATCAACATTATGTGCACACATCAACAGAGTTCAGCATGACACTTCCACATATGCACATAGCACACACTAACCAAATCCTCCCCAGCACGCTTGCAACTCTGAGTGCCTGGCCTTTTGTCTGTCCAGTTCAACAGCATCATGTCCACCAGCCCACCCACTTTCCTGTAAGACAGGACCTCATCACAGCTCAACATCATCATCCTGTACAGACACCACACTTAAAAGCCCATCCCTCTGCTGTCGGGAACCTGGGTGGATTCCACACAGGAGTCCTATGTGGATGGTGCTCCAAGAAACATATGCAAGCACCTGATTCCATCTCCTCAGGTAAACACCCAGCAGGTGCTGCTGGGTGCTGTGCTTTTTACTTTGAGGAACTGACACAGGCACTCCACAATGGCCACTAACCTACATTTCCATTGCAATGCTTCTCCCCATGCACCCACACCAGCACTTAGCTTTCCATAAAAGCCAGGAGTGGTGGTGCACGCTTTTTACTTCCAGTACTTGACTCATGCAGGTCAGCCTGGTCTACATAGTGAGTTCCAAGTCAGGAGAGGCTGCAATCTCAAAAGCAGAAAAAGCCATTCTACCCGGGTGATGAGGGGTCTGCTGTGCTCCTGACCGCATTTCCATGGAAACGCTTTCATGGACTCCTCTCTTGGCCATTTGTATTTCTTCTTTGAGAAGTGTCTATTTGAGTCACTGGCCATTTTTAACAGGATTTGAGTCTGCCCATTTTCTGGAGGTTAACGTGGTCAGGTGCAGCTGGCAGTCACTCTCACGCTGTAGGCTCTCTCTGCTCTGCTGTTCTGTTGGCTGTACAGAAGCTTTCTAGGCTGACGTAATCTCAGTGTGACAATTCTGTTATTTGTTTCCTATGCTTTTGGGGTCCCAACCAGAAAAGGCATGGCCTGTACTGATGTCCTGAGTGTTTTCCACGTTTTCTTCCAACAGTTTGAAACAGGTTAAGTCCAGCCTCCACATGGACGTCCAGGTTTCCCTGCACCATTTAAGTGGCTGTTCTTTCTCCACTGTATGTTCCTGGTGCTTTTGTCAAGAATCAGTTGTCGTAGGTAGCTGTATGGGTTACTTCCGGGACCTCTGGCCTCTTGTCTGTTACACTGGTGTGTGTCTGTGCATGTGTGATCACAGTAGCATGCTGAGGCAGACATGCTACCTCATGCCCATAACCTCAGCACTAGGGAGGCTGAGGCGAAAGAATCACAGAAAGTTCCACGTCAGCTTAGGCTACACAGTCAGACCAAACAAAACGAACAACCACTCCCCAACACCCCGCTTTTGCTATTCAGCTCTGCAGTGCATCGTGAATTCAGGCTGTGGGGTCAGTAGTCTTTACCACCCCCTCCCCAAATCTGTGTGTATGGGTGCACACGTGTGTGCATGTGGAGGCCAGAAGTCAATGCCAGGTGTTTCTTCGGTCACTCTCCACCTTAGTTTTGAGACAACCCTCACTGAACTTAGACCTTGTGGATTCAGCTAGGCTCTTGGCTGGTCAACAAGCTCCAGGGGTCACCTGTCCAGATGTCCCACCACTGGGATCACAGGCACACGATTTTCATGTGGGTGCTGGGGATTCAAACTCTGGCCTTCATGTAGGCACAGCAGACACTCTACCTGGAGGATTCTTTTACTCCAGCTTTGCCAAGAGTGCCTGGTACTTGATGGAACACTTTAGTGCGAACTCTCCAGGCCATGAACAGACCTGAAGCTTCTGTGTATCTAGTTGGTTTTGTTGTAGAATCTTTCAGTTGTTTACACCCAGACGTCATCTTCCTGTTTTTGCAGCTTTGTCAATTTCTGGTTTACAAAAAAGCTAGCTTTGACCTGCCACTACTTTACAGCAGTTACCAGTTCTAACAGTCTTTTGGCACCTTCAGGTTTTCTGTGTTCAGAATCACAGCATCCTAAACAGATAGAATCTGCGTCTCTCCTTCCTACGTCGGTACCTTTCTTCCTTCCTCTTCCTAACAGCGCCGACTAAAACGCCTAGTGCTAAACCTAGTAGGAGAGAGAGTGGACACCCTGTCTTGTTCCTGGCCTGCAGAGGTGCTTCTACACGTGAGAATCCCTCAAATTCTTCTGCCTGCTGGCCTAGCGCAGCTCAGTAGGGGAGCCCTGGCCTAGTGTGGGCTCAATGCCTTGAGTTCAACCCATAGCACCAGAACAAAATAAAACAAAAACCACAGACCAAAACACAAAACCAAGCAAATCTTGGGCCCTGACTCCCGTCACTGTTGCCCAGTGAACAGCTTTGTACAAACACTATTCGGATTGAGATACAGCCCACTGCCTAAACCTGGGAACCTTTGAGCTCTCGTTATATCAAGTTCCCCTACAAAGGTGACCACTGTTCTCAGGTCAAAACTCATGTTAAACAAGCCTGACATTTGACTATTGAAACTTTCTGTATCTGGCTTTCCCCAGAGTTTGAAATGAACTCACATTCATGAGATTCACGCGTGCTGTGTTGAGTTGTCATGACCGTCTTTTTCAGTGCTGTGTCCTACACCACAATATGCTGCACTTACCTATCCCAACTCTACTGAATGTTGTTCTTATTGGCTATAGTTTTGAGCCACTGTAAAAAGGCTGCAAGAGGGGCTAGAGAGAGATGGCTCAGGGGTTAAGAGTACCTGCTGCTCTCCCAGAGGACCTGAGTTTGAATCCCAGCACCCACACAGCAGCTAACAACTGTCTGTAGCTCCAGTTCCAGGGGATCTGACGCCCTCTTCTGTTCTCTGTACTCATAAAATAAATACAAGACTGTGATGGGGCTGGACAGATGGCTCAGTGGTTAACAGCACTGGCTGCTGTAGCAGAAAACCTGGGTTTGGTTCCCCGCACCCACATGGTGGGTAGCAACTGTTTGTAACTACAGTCCCAGGGAATCCAATACACTCTTCTGGCTTCTGCTGGCACTGCATGCACATGGTACACTTACATACATGCAGGCAAAGCTTTCATACACATAAAATATAAATAAGTTTTTCAAAAAGGGGGCTGCAATATGCATTCTTAACACATGTTCTTTTAATGAACGTATGGACACGTTTCTACTGTGCTCTGGCCTTTCACTTAGAAATGAAACACAGCTTAGCTCTCTTAGCTGTTCAGTTGCTGGGTTTATAGCAACAGCTTTATTTCTGGAACAGTGAGATGGCTCAGTAGGCAAAGGGACTTGCTGTCAAGCCTGATGACCTGAGTTCAATCCCCAGAATGCACATGTTGGAAAGAGAGCACTGACTACCACGAGTTGTCCTCTGACCTCCGCATACCTGCTATGGTGTATGTGCACACCTCCCCCATACACAATAGATAAATGTAATAAAAATGTTTAAGGAGAAACAGACTTCTTTCTCCAGCACCTTCACTTTCTTGGAATGCAGAAGTGAGATACTTGGACATATATACTGCTCGAAAAATTCCAGACACAAGTGCATCTACAGAAGCTGGCGGCACCTACCACCCACCACTCACCACCCGCCACTAAGCAGCGTTTGCTAGTTACTTCCCTCTGCACGCTTTCCCCGTTTTTCTCAACTATTTGGAGCAAAGTCCTCCCAGCCTGACATTTCTTCCTGGTATCCTTCAGCTGGCCCGCCTAAGGCACACAGACCACCACGTAACGGCAGTGCCCTTGTCCACGTAACCCAACCCCAGTGTTTCAGTATTTCTTTGGTACCACCCAATATCCATGCGGTAAATTTACTGCCTGTCTCCTCCGGCTGTGGCTGTGTACAGGGAATGACCAGCACAGAACAGCACCTGGTAACGTTCTGAGAACACATGAAGGGCTGGCCACTTCTCACCAGCTGAGCCTGGCTAAGGTGGCTCGATGTCAGAAGAGCAGAGGGGGCGGTGCCAGAAGACACGGCCATCCTCACAGGCAGACCTGCGCCAGCTGCAGGGGTGGGTCCAGGAGAACACACTCCTCCAAGCTTAAACCCACTCAGCGAAGCCCATCAGATGTCCTGCTGCAGGCTATGATGCACCTTCAAGACACATCTTACTATTTCTAAGCAGCACAGATGTGCTTAACAATTAGTTTGTTTGCTGATTTGCTTTGCAAGGTCAAAATTAGGTCAATGTACACCAAAGAGTGCCAAGTGCTGATTTAATACCCAGGAATGAATTTGGAACTGGTAAATTACTACCATCAGATTCTTCAAAGGCCTTGAAAGAAGATTTAAAGAACAACTGCAAAGAAATGGGCTTGTCTTGAAGCTCCTTCCTTATGCCATTAGAGAAATTTAGAGCTTAATTAAAAAATAAACATAAAAGTGCATGTCTCAGGAGCCACTGAGGTCTGGGCTATAAACGTCTGAAGTTTCTTCACACGGAAGTTGTGTTAGTCTAAAAGGCTGAGGGGCTCAAAAGCCTGCCTGGATTCTGCCAAAGGTAAAACCTGGCCCTTTCCTAACTTCCAACCTTATCAAGCACGTCATTGACAGGAAGGAGCTGAACCCAGCCAGCGGCAACACCGCCTGTCTGCAGCTCACCAGCTTCATGTACTTTATTACTTCTAGCTTTAAATCCTAAACAGGCAGGCTCAGGCTGATTTCTGAGATGTCTCTAAAAGCAAACTTGTTCCAATGCTTCTAATCAGGCTGCAGAAGGCCTTCACTCCGAGATAAGAAAAAGAAAAGCCTGAGTCAGTATCCATAGTTTTGTTAAAACTGAGGAGGAGGCTGGGTGTGGTGGTGCAGCCTCTCTAAGCACTTGGGAGGCAATAGGGGGTAGATCTCTGAGGCTGGCCTGGCTTACATAGTGAGATGCTCTCTCACAAAACAAAACAAAACAAAAGCAAAAACAAAAACCTCAAAGCCCAAATCAACAAGCACAGAGAAACAGGGGGTCTTAGGAGGTGTAATCTCTTTAGTATTCCTGCAGCAATGCAGATGTCTGTAAGTAAGCCAGTGACACTGGGAAAACCCATGGAGGACCTGTGGACGCTAAGACGAATCAACTCTTTCCAGAGATGGAAACCATCAGTGGCTTTTGGAGCCAAGGAGAATCGCAGGGGCACAAGGAGAACCCAGCCCAGTCCCGGGTCTCTGGGAATTTGGAGAAGCCCAAAGGCAGAGCCGCAAGACAAGCTCTGACTCACTGTAGAGTGGGGTGAAGCTTAGTTTTGCTGTGAGCAAGAGGGGAATTTCCGGCATCACTTAGACCCTAAGTCCTATAACCAACAGTTTACTGTCACAAGAACAGGTCTTTACCATTCAGTTCTCTGTGAACCCAGAAACCCCTGCCCAGTGTATTCGTCTGGGTTCTCTAAAGACACAGAACCAGTAGAATGAATGTAAGGATTTATCAGATTAGCTCACAGGGTAGAGTCCAAGTAGTCCAACAATGGCTGCACCACACTGGAGAGGCTGAGAATCCGTAGTTGCTCGTCCACGGGGCTGGATGTCTCAGTAGCCCCAATCTGGCGCTGAAGGTCTGATGAATTCCAAAAGATCAGCTAATCTTCAGTCCACAGGAGCAAGACAAACTCACCAGCAAGAGAGAAGGCAAGAGGCAAAAAGCAAGCTCTTGCCTCTGCCATGCCACGGGCTGCCATCAGAAGGTGACACCCACATTTAGGGTGTGTCTTCCAGCTTTAGACGATCCAATCAAGAAGAGCTCTCTCATTTCAGTTTATCCCAGATCCAGTCAAGTTGACACCCAGGATTAGCCATCACACCCAGAAAGATCTCTGTTTTAAGTACCTGGTGATCCTATTCATCTGAGTAACAGACTTCTAAACTAACCCTCAAGAGAGGAAAACCCTTCCCAAGAACAGATGGCCTTTTGGACACATGCCTTTAGTCCCAGCACTCTGGAGGCAGAGGCAGGCGGATCTCTGTGGGTTCAAAGCCAGTCTGGTCTACATAGTGAGTTCCAGGACAGCTGTGACTACAGGAGACCCTGTCTCAAAAAGACCAAAAATAAAAAAGAAAAGCAAAAATAACACAATCACAGATGGCTTGGGGAAGCAGCAAACACAGGCCATAAAATGATTATAAATGTTAAGGAATTAATTTAGATACATTGGTTAAGAGATAAAAATCCTAACTCTAGGATGCTGTTTTTTTGTTTGGGATGGGGTCTCATACCAAAGAAGAGGCTGGCCTGGAATGCTCTGTGTAGCACAGGCTGGTCTCGGACTCACTCTAATCCTCCTGCCTCAGCCTCCCAAGTGCTAGACTTGCAGACACATGCAAGCACACCCAGCTAAGGTTGGTTTTCTGCACTGTACCTGCACCGTAAATGCTCCTAACACAGTAAGAAATCAACATACATGAATGGCATCAAGGACTAACAGACAGACAGACAGCTAGAGGTGGCTCAGTAGGGAAGTGTGCATGCTGGGCACTGAGGACTTGAGCTGGAAGCCTGAGCACCCAGAGCATGCCTGTGGCACCGGCACTAGGGGGTGAAGACAGGTGATCTCACTGAAAAGCAGGGGAAGCAGGGCCAGGACACAACGGAACCCAAATCAGTAGACTGGGGGCTGAAGCAGTGGCCCAGTGGTTAAGAACACTCACCGGCTGCTGTTGCAGAAAATGACCCAGGTTCAGTTCCCAGCACCCACATGGCAACTAACAACTGTCTGTAACTCCAGTTCCAGGGGATCTGACGCCCTCTTCTGACCTCCTCAGGAACTGTATGACACGGGTGCACTCACACACATGCAGGCAATACACTCATACACATAAAAACAAAAAATATATAAATTTAAATGTCATTAAATTTCTGTGCTGTATTAGGTGCATTGTGTAAGTAGTGGGGAGGAGAGAAAAGGTGTTTTCCCACAGAAGGTGCTGACTTCAGTGAGTGGTTTCTAGTCAGCAGTATATATGCCGTAGAAATGAAATCCAAAGGGGGTTGTTCTTAGCATCTTGTTGGTTTGAAAAATCCAATTTCCTCTAGTTTTAAATTAGGACACAAATTTGGAATCTCATTAGGACATAAATGGTTGTGCATATATTAAAGCAAGCTTAATTCCTCAGAAATTGTCTATCTTGCTGTTATGCGTTCCAGTTTCAGACATGAGGACAGAGAGCTTTTGGTGGTCTGAAGGTTTGTACCCTGCAGTGCAAATCCAGACATGTTCTTCGCCCTACCTTAAAAAGAAAGGGAAGAAAGAACTTTTCCTCCCATTCTCTGGGCTAATTTGTCCTTCACTATGCGACCTCTTCACTTATTCTGATGGATAAAAGGGGAACAGTTTTAATTAGGCACTCATCCTTTTATATATGTTTCTTATGGGTTATTCTTCCTAAGAAAAGTGGCTGATCTATCTATTCAGAAGTAGCCTCAGAGACTGTTTGTCCAAGAGCTCCAGAGTCAGGAGGTGGAGCAGATCCTAGGGGTGAGCTGGGGACTCTGGATACCAAAACTTAGAAAGGGCATTAGAAATTTCACTGGGGTGGGGACAGGAGGTAGACAGATGGCTCAGCGGTTAAGAGCATTGGTTGCTCTTGCAGAAGACCCAGGCTCAATTCGCAGCACCCATATGCTGGCTGGCAGTTATCTGTAACTCCAGTTCCAGAGGATCCGATGCCTTCTCTGACCTCCATGGGCACTGTACAACACAGGTGCACTTACATATATGCTGGCAATACACTCATACACATAAAATAGAAGTAAATAAAATTTAAAAAAAAGAAAGAAAATAAAAAACAGAAATCTCACTAGGCCCAGGCTCCTGCTGAGTGAGCACACTGGGAAGGACAGACAGGGTTTCCAGGAAAGACACGTGCTTGACCAAACAGCAGAGTGAATTCTGAGAGATGGGATTTAAAAACTCAAAGGCCTGCATCTATTTTTTAAAAAATAATTTCCATTTTAGGAAGTTAGTTTAATGCTGTGTCCATCAGCAGAACAACAGGCTAGTGCCTCTCTGAACTCTTAGGAGAAGCTTCTTGTTTCTCTCAGCAGACGGCGGTTAACACAGACCCACAAGTGATGCATGTGCGGAGAACAAGAGCCGCGGAGCGCTCATCCTTACTGATGACACCAAACTTCAGCCTCCCAAGGCTCAGGTCATTGTAGACGAGGGGATGTGAAGGTTGTAATAGCCAAGGTGCTGGAGGACCGACCACAAGGAAACAGTGTTTCCAGACAGGTCAGTTACTCCTGGGAATTCACAGCAATTTTGAGAGCATGCACACATAAGCTCAAGCCATGCAATGGCCCAGCATGCTGTGGGGTGGGGATGGGGGTGGGGGTGGGAGT
>NW_008328488.1:186991-281468 GCF_000622305.1 Nannospalax galili
TGAGGGTGGGGGTGGGGGGGGGTGAGACGCCTCAGCCCTAGCTGAGAACCACTGGCAACTGACAGCTGCGGGAGAGGGCAAGTCAGTTTTCTGTAAGGCTGTGGTGCTGGGTAGGCTGGCCAGGCTTCAGTGGGTGGACACACACCAAGGGGCATCTGGGGATAGAAATTAGTCTTGAAAGACCTTAAAAAATAGAGGGCATAAAACTGGGGTGGAGATAGTAAGGGGAAGTGCAGACAGAGGAAGGGGTCTGCATAGGACAGGAAATTCTCCAAAATTCAATAAAAGTATTTTTTAAGTTGCACGCATGTGTGTGTGAGTGTGCTGTGCTTGACCATGCTTGTGAGCACATGTGAGGTCAGAGGACGATGCCATGGAGTCAATGCTCAGATTCTCACCTCCCCCTTTATTCGGGTTCTGGAGTTCAAAAGGCTGAACCCTTTACTTGCTGAGCTACTTAAGTGTACAGTGAAGGACAGACAGAGGTCTTTCTCATCAGACAATCTCTCCACTGTCCCTGCAGAGAACTGCATCTTGATTTACAACACTCCCTCTTTCTCTCTCAACATAAAGTGCTGCACACAGTACATTTCACTTCGGTTTGCAGTACAGTGGCTGTGCCCACACCTGTAATGCTTTACTTATGGCTCTTGAGGCCTTTAGTGGTCTGTACAGTCCATTCACAAGGCTTTTGGGGGTCAGAAAGTGGGAAATTTTGATGATAAAACACGATAGTGATTTCTACTCCTCACCAGCACAATGCGACCTTGCTTGCCAGGCCAGTTTAAATGATTCTGACAACTCAGGGAGAGTGCTTTCAGGGAGCACGCTACCCAAGCACAGAAAGATGCTCAGTGTCAGATGATTCCTGTAACCACAGGAAGAGGAGTTTCATCTACTACTTGACAGAAAATTCCCAGAGGAGTTAACAATCAGTACTATATATTAAAATCTTCATCTGACTTGAAACTTTCAAACACTTCACCAATAGCCTGGGCACCACTTTGCATGGCCTCCACCAAGCAGACCTGCTAGTGAGAGGAGGCCTGGGGCTGCAGGGACAGGATGGCAGAGGAGGGTGCTGTGACCTGAGGCCCTACCAGGGCAGCAGGCGGTCGGGTCTCACTGGTAGATCTGTCTTCCTTTCCCAGACGAGGAAGCTCCCTGGCATGCCAGTCCTGAGGCGCAGTTCAAGGAACTGTGTGTGCTCCCTTAGCCACCCCAATGTCTGAGAATTCCAATTCCTCAATAAACGCTATCCAGGTAAAAGCAGACTGATTGATTCTGCTGTCTCAAACTCAGAACCAGGACCAGCAAATTGGAAGAAAAGGGACCTGCCAGCCAGAGTCAGCTGACTGCCTCTCTGTTAAAGTTCAAAGCTACACACAACTAGAAAAAGCAGTTTTTGACATCTTATACTTTCACCTGTTCTCATTTTAGGTGAAGGTCAGCAAAAACAAACTTGAAACATTATTTAAAACTGGTGATAATGACAAGCAATTTCTAAGACTTCCTTATAGACAGTTCAATTTCCATTAATAAAGATGGTCTTTAACTCTGGACGACTGAAATTAAACCCTGCAGGAAGGGTAGGGGTTAGAGTTGTTAGTCTGCAATTTCAACTGTCCAAATAAGTTAGTTATCAAAGAGGAACATTAGAAAACTTGTGGGAAATAGGGACAATACAATTGAGCTTTTGATTATCTAGATAAGGGACTATAATAGGTGGTCCAGTCACAGATCTGGAATTTACATATTAAATTAAAAAAAATTTTAAGACCAACTTCAATAAAAGTAAAATTCCTTAAACTACAGAACCACACCGTGTGTTACTCATTTGGCTACAGAGTAATCGTATGGTCTCAAAAGAATAGACAGTGACAGAGGGTGACACAGGACGTCAACCTCCAGCTCCACACACACACACACAGGCAAACACACACACAGGCAAACACACACACCACACACACACATACACACACACAGGCAAACACATACCACACACACACAGACACATAGACACAGACACACACACACACACACACACACAGGCAAACACATGTGCCCACACACATGCACACAGACATAAATACAGTTAAAAGGGCTGGAAGGCAGGCAGATGCTAAGTCATCAAGAGCCACATGAAGTGCCACAGAGTCACCAGACCCTGAGTTTAAATTGCTCATGATCAGTTCACCTTTTGAAAACTGCAGACAAAGATGTTGGTGGGGGAACAGGCACTCCAGGTCAACCCTGAGAGGGAACAGGGCTCTTTCTGAATCTCTCCCTTCTTACCAGTTTTAAAATAAAGAGAGGACTCATGTGACACTCTATGTAAATTCAGACTTGCCTGAGGAAAGGCCCAGATTTTATGAAGGTTTTGAGTCTTTGGGTAAAGGTAAATACCACCTTAAAAAGAATAAATATTTAGAAGTTATTTAAAGGGAGGGTGAAATGAGAAGGTCAGAAGTACAACACCCCAGCTTTCACGATCTCATCGATCGGTGCACGGGATCACTAAGCAGATGGCTGCCACCTTCCCTTGATGCAGGGCACTGTCTGAGGGGGAAGCAGAGATGCGTGGAATTCAGGGCCAGGCTAGGCCTGGCGGTTCATGCCTGTCACCTCAGCACTTGAGAGGCTGAGGCAGGAAGACCTAGGAGCTTAAGGCCACCCTGAGCTATATAATGAGACCTGTTTTCAACAGACAGACAGGACAACCCCCTCTCCCACCGTAAATCAATGTGCACTCAGATCTGGCTTTCCTTTCTAAAACCTAATGTGTCAGGGTGACTCAATGTCAGCTCCTCAATGACTCTTCATACATGAATACATGGTGTTCTACTAAATAAAACTGTCTAAAGAGTTAATGGGAGGCACAGGACAAGAACTTTGTCTCTGAAGATAAAACTGCATGTTCTTCATTAATTATAAGGCAGAAAATTTTAAAAAGAAAAGAAAAAAGATTAAACAAGATTGCCTACCACTTTGTATTCATCTACACTAACTCTGTTTCTTTGTCTGCCCAGACTGCCTTAGACTCCCTACGTAGCTGAGGCTGATTTCAACTCTTGATGCTCCTGAGGGCTGAGATTACATAGGCATGCATCTAACTCTGGCTGCCCTAACTACCGAGCTCTCAGCTATTAGCCAGCTCTGCTCAGTGGCCTAGTGAAGGCGAAGACAGACAAAGTTCATCACTTGCCTGGTAATTAACTCACAGCCCTGCCAACAACCATACCACAAGCGCAATCTGTGGAGTAGAGGGAGAGGCCTACCGTGCATACGGCCGTCTTCGTGATTTTCAGGGTAAAATCTGAAGCAAATTCCAAGTCTGAGATGGAGGTGGTATGGCAGTCTATGTGCTGTCATTAAAACGGAGAAGAGGTCAGCAAACACAGCAATAAAAAAGCCCTAGCCAGATACTTATTCTTTTATACAAAAGACCGAGTAAGCCAATGCTTCATAATTTGTAAACCCCCACCATTTTGAGGATTATTTCCATACCTAAGGAATATTAACATTTTGTTAATCCTTTAAATCAAATCGGTGCCCACTCCTTCGACTCCTGATAAACAACAATGCACACAAAACCATGGCTCCCATCTGTTCGCTTTTCTAAGACACACTAAAGGCTTCCAAATAAAAAGACCAGTTTTCAGCGCTCTCTCCCAAATCACATTTTAGAAGAGCTGTGGTGTACTGGCCGCGTCTGCTCAAGTAACAACTGATCATTCATTCATTCAATAAGTAGACCAGGCTGGCCTTGAAAGCACAGAGATCTGCCTGCCTCTGCCTCCTGAGTGCGGGATTAAAGGTGTGCACCACCACGCCCAGCTAACAACTGATATTTTTAGAGGAAAAGACAACTTGAAAACACATGGTGCTGAGAATTTGCCTCACATTGTACTCAAAGGTGTTTGCTGGTTCTTGGACGGCAGGAAAACCCACAGTAATTCAGACTAAACCGCAGAGCTCTGAAGATGCATCTTAGGAAGACACAGCCCCGGACCCTTGCTCAGCTCACTCTGGGAAGGCGTAGAAATGACTTTCCACTGCAGCAGCTGATGGAGCACAGGCCGGTGACCAGAGGCAAGCCAGCCAGCTTAGCACTCATTTAAAACAGTTGGAGAAAAATTTTTTAAATGTATAGTATGCTGCTTTTAAAAAAATATGTATTTTTAGGGGCTGGAAAGATGGCTCAGCGGTTGAGAGCACAGACTGCTCTTGCAGAGGACCCAGGTTTGATTCCCAGCAGCCACATGGCAGCTAACAGCTGTCTGTAACTCCAGTTCCAAGGGATCTGACAGCCTCTTCTGACCTCCAAGGGCACTGCACGACATGGGTGCACTTACATGCAGGCAGTACACGCATACACATAAAATAACAAATTAAAAAAATTTTAAATATGTATTTTATTATTACTTTATGTGTATGAGTGTATTGCTTGCATGTGGGGAGGTGCACCTGTGTCTGCAATGCTCAAGGAGGTCAGAAGAGGGTGTCGGATCCCCTGGAACTGGAGTTACAGATTGTTAGCCACCATGTAGATGCTGGGATTCGAACTTGGGTCCTCTACAAGAGCAGCCAGTGCTCTGAACCGCTGAGCCATCTCTCCAGCCCAGAGTGCTGCCTTTTGTATGTGGGAGGAAAAAACACATGACATGAAACAGGCGAGTCTGATTCTGCAGAGGCATGTGCTCCTCAGACACCTCTGCTGTCAGCCCAGATCGTCTACCTCATCTACTCCCAGCAGTGTGGGATGACAAGGAGCACCAGAGAGGCATGTGCTCCCCTCGCCACACTCTTTTGCTCTGCCTTAAGGCCAAGTGGGCAGTAAGTATTCCTGCTTGCTGAGTCAGACAGCCCCAGAGATCCCTTCCTACAGAGCACCAGAGCACTGAACAGACCCACAGTCACACCAGTGCCAGAGCACTGAGCAGACCCCCAACTCCATTAGTGCATTGAGCAGTCCCTGGTTAAATAGACAACTTGATGAGTTAAGAAAACTCAGGTAAATGGGATTATTGTCATACTTGAAAAAAAGAGTCAAACCCCTACCTTGACACCACAAGGGTCGGAAACAAGAGTCTTCGGATCTAAAACTTCCACAACAGCTTCTGGAATAACTGCTTTCTTCATGCAGGACATGTTGAAGCCATAGACGTCATCCCAGAAGGCAATTCTATCCGCGTGCTTGCTCACATCACTTACTGCCACGAGGCTGATCGTGCAAATGTCAGGATAGACTGGAACCAAGAAAACAGCCCACAATGGAGCCTCTTCTCTTCCCTGAGAGGGCAGGTTAAAAGGCTACATACAAGTACCGAATCCATCAGCACAGACTATGAGCAAGCGGTGAGGAAGGAAAGACAGGGAGACAGCCAAGCTCCCGCACGTACCTGTGACTGCGGTGGGAAAATAGCATTCCAACAGTGGGCTCTAAAATGACTACAACTTGAAGGAAGCACAATGACTAATGTTAAAACTTAAACAACTTGAAAAAGGTACCAGACATCTACTTCACATGTTCTAGAAAACTCAAATCATGTGATGGAACTTTGTGGGTATGTAGGAGGCCGGCTCATATTACATTTTCTTAATCTAAAAGGAAATGCTTATGAACACAAAGTATGTGCCAGTCTCATTTAAACACTGTGGGTACATGTCCCTACCCACAGGAAACTTGTATTTACCTACTTATTTTTGAGGCAGGATCTCAGAGAGCTCAGGCTGACCTCACAAAAGGAAAGCACAAGGGGCTGTGGAGGCACAGCATAACCAACAAACTCAGATTTGTTAGCGCAGAGCAAGCTGGGACAGCACACAAGAACGGAATCCAAATCAAGAGTGGCTGCAACACTGGCTGCTCTTCCAGAGGACCCAGGTTCGATTCCCAGCATCTACATGGTTGCTAACAACTATCTGTAACTCTAGTTCCAGGGTATTCTGACACTCTCTTCTGGCCTCTGCAGGCACTGCACAACACGGGTGCACTAAATACATGCAATACACTCCTACACATAAAATAAAAATAATAAAATATTAAAAAAAAAAATAGAGTCAGGAGGGGAAGGGTGTTCTGGGCAGAGTGGGCACCACATGTGTCCGGGTCACCACAAAGGTCAGCACGGTGCCTCTGTAAACCACCGTCAGAGACTGGAATTTATTCCAATAATAACTCTGAACAATTTCTCCCCAGGGCACACGATCAGATTTTGGTTTTAGGAAAACCATTTGGAGAGCAATGTGAAGAAGGAATGAGATGATACTGGAAAACACAAATTCAGAGAAACGTAATGATTCGGGTGTCAGAACTGAATGGCTGGGGGGCTGGAAAGGAAATGGATTCAAGGGGCAATCTGGAGGGGACCTCAGGGCCGACTGGCTGAGGAGCTGTGGAGCCCCAGAAGCAGTGCTTGGCTTTAACAGACAGGCAGACTCTGGAGGAAAGAGTTTAGTACTTCTGGCACAGATAAAAACGCCAGTAAGGAGACAGAACACAAGATCCGAGACGATCCGAGTCCAAGGCACAAAATGAGGACCATGAACATACAAACAGAAATCTAAGTGTCAGGGACCATGAGACCTGGGAAGCAGGTCACAGTGCCACAGTGCCACAGTGCAGGGGGACAGCAGAGGCTGAACCAGTGGGGTCAGAGAAGGATGAGGACCAGGAGGTGCTGGGGACAAGAGCCGGGACCCAGAAGAATCGCTAAGACGACGTAGTTTTAAACATAACACAGAACATGGTACTTCCCTTCCAAAAGCTGAAGTATCAAGCTTTAGAGAATTCATGAATTAAAAGAAAATATAAATCACATGCTCGTACATCAGAAGAAGTACAAGTGCAAAACAAACACTCCTATCTACTGGCCAGCCGTCAGACTCAAAAGTCACCACACCGTTTCTATCTCACCTTTGGAAACTTTGTTACTCAAGGACAACAGCTCTAAATGACCCTCCAACTAAAGCCCAGGGTAAGACGTGCCCAAAACAGCAGGACAAGGTCCTAGCGCTGCACCCGGCAGCCTCTCCAGTCCCCCAGCGCCTTGCAGGAAGGTGTGCTCACAGCAGCCAGGGCTCATTGACTGCCAAGCAGGGAGCTACTCCCCACCCCCTTCACTAGCAGGCAAAGTGACCGGTTTGGCTCCCAGTACAAGAGCCTGACTTGTTACGGGGAATGCTGGCCAGCAAGAGAGCTGCCACGGGGCAAGATGTTCAGTCCCCAAACCACATCCTTCAAATGAGAAACCCTAGAAACAAAATGGGGTCCTGAGGCAGCACTGGGGGTCTGGCTGGCTTCTCCGTACCCTTTGCCGGCCACTGAGACTGCTTCAGCTTCCCATGTGACACTGACAAAGGCAGTCAGCTCCAGTTAGGTCGGCAGATACTGCTGTAGGTTTCAGAGGTCATTGTGATTTTGTTGAAATGACTGTGTGATCAGTGTAAAAACAGATATAACAGTGCAAGCAGAATCATGGCTGTGTTCGGTGAGGCCTTGTCTACAGAGACAATAAGCCACACCCAGAGACCCTTGACAGAGGAGACGTGGGTGACAGTGGTTACTACTGGGTCATCAGACTGTCAGTCCCCTAGGGAGTGCCACTGATCTGCAGTTTAGGGTAATACCCGACAGAGACATCCAGTTAACACAGTTCCTTCAGTTCTATCTTCACTGATTTTTTTAACATCATCAATTCCTACACTAGGTTCAAAGCCTACAGCTCACACAGCACGTTCAGTGTGCTGACCAGGTCTGTAAGTGAAATGTGGGGACAGCACCTCATTCGTTTGTTACCCGTCACCTACTGTGCTGCGGTGCCAGAACTGGAGAGCGGGGCAGAAACCAGGCAGCCTGTGAGACTAAAACACTCCCAGCCTTTTCCAAACCCGCTGTTGATCTGCCACCACCTCCAGCCTCACGGTGTGCTGGCAACACCAGCAAGATGGAAGGTTCTTCTAAGAGAAAATGTAACACTGTAAGGAATAAGCCTTCTGACACCATGCCAACGGCAAGAGAAACACCGAGAGCACTGTGGTTTCTTTTTGCCGGTTAAAGCAAAATTTTAAGCTAATTATATTTCACAAAGATAAAAACCATGGTTTGTATTTTTAACTTAGAAATGAATTTTTTCATCTCTCAGCAAGACATGAATATTCATTAAAGCCTTATGACCAGTGCCAGCGGTCAATCTGGTTGAGTACCCACCTTCATCCAGCTGCCTAAACTTTGGGCTGCCTGCCAGAATCCGACTAACCCTTCACCTTCCTGCTCACACACCTAGCATTGGGCTTTTTGTCAGACGGAAGCTGTAATTAAATAATTATTCCTGCTTGTGAAATTAGCAAAGTGCTGACTGGACAGAAGCAGCCTGGTACCAGACCATTTATAAATGCACGGCTCTGCCATCCGTATCTTTCCCGATTCACCTGCCCAAAATTCACCTGTCACTGGAACAGCCCATGTGGTGAAGAGACCAAGATGGTAACCCCTTCATCCCTGGGAAAGGCCTCACTAGCTTCTAGACCCTGCAGGCAGAGCCCAGGGTAGGAGAACTCTCACAGAAAGTAGCATTCGGGGTCAAGCCACTTTAGCCAGCTGCCAATTTACACAAGGCCTTAGAAATCAAATGGTATTTATCTGGGGACTGGACATTTCTCCATCATTAGGTTATAAATTGTTATCAGGTTTGCTGAAGTTTAGCTAGACTAATATATACATGGAATATGCTTTAAAAACTGTACTGAATAAAAGTAGCCACATGTTACTGTAATATTGCTGGGGGAAATGCCACATTAGTTAACATGGGGGAAAATAAGAAGAGAGGTAGACCATGAACTACAGAAATACACAGGCGTTTAACACTGGCAGCCAGTGTCAGAGGCTGCACCTGATGTAATCGATGCAGAGGTGTGGAACTGGGAGGCGCTGTATAAAGGACCGGTCCAAAGCCATCTTACCTTTGTAATGAGCCCAGTGCTGATCTCATGTCACAGCTCAGTTCAGGAGCAGACTTACACTTACTGAGCAACTAGTTTATATTAAAGGCTCTCATTCAGATTCAGAGGCGATTCTACTTACTGAACCTAGGTCTCACACAGGGGAGGGCATCTTATTTTTAAGTCGCTATGGTGAAACACCTGCGGAAACACCTTAAGAGAGGAAGGGTTCACTCTGCTCGCAGGTCGAGGGCACTCCATCATGGTGGGGATGTCCTGGCGGCACTGAAGCGCTGGTCACATGACACCCACAGTCAAGAAGCAGAGAGATGTCTGCTAGTGGTCAGCTCGCTTTCTCCTTTTTATTTAGTCTACGACCCAAGCCAGGGAACGGCACCACTTTTAGGGCATGTCTCATTGCCTCAAATGATGAAGACAATCCACGACAGGTGTGCCTGGAGGCTCACTTTCTAGGTGATTCTACACAGCTAATGCTAACCTTCATACTAGGCAAGCGCTCCCCACTGAGAACGTCCCCAGCTCTCTCTTCATTTTTTTTATTTTGAGACAGAATCTAAGTTACTTGGACCTGGCTTGTGATCCTCCTGCCTTAGTTTCCTGTGTAGCTGGGATGACAGGCTCTGAGAAAGTTTCTAAGGCTGAACTATAACCTTCATTTTACAGACAAGACTGAAGTCAGGGTGGTAAAGTAACAACATGGCCACTCCTCAGCAGCTAACAAGATAAGCAGTCAGCTGACAACAGAGGTCCGAGGTGCCAGAAGACGGCGGGCCTTCCATGACATGTCAGGCCACGCTTTCCACTCTACAGGAGCACTTGCTGGAGGACACGGAGGAAGGAGCAATTGGACTGAGAGAGACTAGACTGCAATACCACTATTAGCTCTGAAGGACGGATGAGGTGACAGGCAGAAAGAGCCAGTGAAAAGGAAGTGGCCAGGCTTGGGCCCAGTTCCCATGCAGAGAGGGAGACACTCGGGAACCCAAATCTCACAGGTGGTTCGTGATGAGCACTAGCACGAGAGGCATAAGTGTGGCTGCAGGGCATGTCCCCAGCTCTCCATGGCCTCCCTCCTGCAGGCTCCTTCCATCCTCTGCATAGGAGGCAAGGTCTGCTCCCTTTAGGAGAACAGAAGACGGCGGGTGACCAGGCTCTATTAAGGTGTGCACTGAGAGCTGTGGCTACCTTAGAGGCAGCATGGGTATACTCCACAGTGCAACTGTAACTGGCCTTGTGAAAGGAAAGGGTTCTAGAGACATTTGTATCTCTCAGCCTATCAACTACTGAAACAAACCCTCTCCTCCAAATGGGAACTTCCCCAGAGCCACATGCTGGGAGACGGAAAGGCTCAGCCAGAGGGGAACTTGTCTCCAGCGAAGAGACCACACGGTTCTAACCAGCCAGACCTCTCACAGATTACAGAAGCCCAGACAGGGATGGTGGGGAGACTGACCTTGACCAGGGCTGCTTAGATGCACATATCCCTGGCCCTCTGTTAAACTTAATCTCAGAACCCTGACAGACAATGGCCTTGGGGGGAGTCTAGATCCTGCCCCTCTTCCCAGGGTGGCCGCACTGAATGAGTCTTTCTCTGTATTCTACTGTTCATTTGGGTCTTTAATTTACTGAGAATGGGTGACCAAGTGACCAAACCTGGTTTGTTGGGACACACACTGTGAGCCTAAGTTCAGTAACATAATTTGCCAGCTGTAGGTAGTGGCCACCACCTGAATGTCAAAGGCAGCTCCAAACACTGTTTCTGGCTGTGTTAACTTTTTAGTCTGGTTTTCCTATCCTTTAAAAAAAACCCTCTTCTGTTTACTGGAGCAGATTTGTCTCTTGTAACAAGTATCCTCATAGATACAAAGAGATAACACTTAAGATAAATTCTTAAAAACAAGATTCCTCTCCATTTTGGTTCAAAAGCATCTAAAGACTAAATTTTTTACCTCTCCCCGCCCCCTGCCCCCCCACCAAACTGTCAAGGCATATTGAAAATGAACAGTCAGAGGACACTAACTTTAGCAAAATTCTCAGTGTAGAGCTTCAGTAATTAAGATCACATGGTGAACGACAAACACCCAGTGACAAAAAACATGAAAGCAGACAGATCCACACGAACATGGTCAATGTTCAAAAGAGATATTAAGCACTTATGAGAAAACCCAGCTTTTGATGAGTACCGAACCATTAGCCTCAGGCGGGGAACTGGCTTAGCCCGTGAGGTGCTATGTAGCACAGACAGTATTCTCCTCTCTCCACCAACCAGTCCCCAGCCCCCTGCAAGGTACACAGTCCTAGGGAAGTAGAGACAGGAGGGTCCCTGGGGCTTGCTGGCCAGCCCGTCTACCTCACCGCTGAGCTCCAAGTTCAGTGAGGGACCCTGCCTCAAAACCTGAGGTAGAGAACAACTGAAGACACCCACACCAACCTCCGGCCTCTACCCCCCGCCCCCCGAAATGGAACCATACACATTAATGTGGAACACACAGAAGGGGAGCATGCTAGTAGCATGGCCAATGTCTTGAAGGAGCCACACAACTGAGTGAAAACAAGAAAACTTCCAGAAAGAAAGGGAAAATTCTGGTGAACAGCTTTCTCTGACGAGGCACAGCCCTCCCAATGACAGAGGCAGCACCTTCAGTCCGTGCTCCTGTCCTGAGCCGAGATCCAGCATCTCTGATAAGTCAGAGCGATCCTGCAGTGTAGGAACTGGGTAGGTTCTCCTGTGCTGGTCCCTCTTGTGACCTTGCCTACAGTGTGTCTCTGTCATGTGGAAACCTGCTTAGATGCAATCAGCTCCATATTCTTTTAGGGGCCTCAATTGAAGCTCCTAACTGGAACCCCTTCTCCCCAGTTTGAACAATTTTTTTGCATTTAATCTGATTCACTGGAAATCTAGTGTGATTTTGTGTGTACATTATGTTTTTTTTCTGTGATTGCTTGTGGGTCTCACTATGTTGCTCTTGAATTTCTGGGCCTAAGTAATCTTGCACAGCATCTTAACTCCTGGGACTATGGGAAAGTACCACTGAGCCCACCTTTATTTTATTCTTTTTTTCCCTTAAGGCAAGGGTTCCCACAGACCAGGCTAGCCTCAAACTCCAAGACCTATGGCTGGTCTTGACTCCATCATCCCGTTTACAATTCTCAAGCGCTGGATTACAGGTGAAAGCTACTACATCTGCTTTTCTTTACTTTTAAACACAACTGTCTTTTAATTGGCCATAAATATCATTTCTAACATTTTAAGAGAGGCCATCTACAGGTGTGGCTGTAACCAGATTTTCTATTTTCTTCAGCTCACCTCTCCTTCAAGAACAATACTGTCTTAATTGTCAAGGCGTCACGGTCACTTTACTACTAGGGCTGCCCCTTTCACCAACACCTCAGGACTGAACTCAAGGTTCCCTTGACATTCCTCCTTACTTTTCTAAAATATAAATTTTAAAATCAGATAAATTAAAGACAAACCTCTTGGAGGGAACTGCATTACAAATTAGAAATTCTACTGCATAATTTTCTAACATTGAAAAAGAAACATAATTTATTCTCATGTACTTACTCATCTGCCTTTAACAACTGTCAATACTTCTTAGTTCATTATGTTTAGAGTAATCTGGGAGGAAGTGACACTTATGCCATTAATGTTCTCTATTCAAGAACACAGTATTTCTTTACACTTATTCAAATCCTCATGAGGGAGAGGAGCAGAGGCTGAATATAAACTCAGGTCATGGACCTGTCATACTCACATAGGCCTCCTACAGCCCCTGCCCTCGGAAAGCAACGATTCTTTCTAAGTGTTCACACCGCTGGTTGCTTAGTTGGTGCTCCCTTCAGAAAACAAAGTGAAAGCCTACAAGGAGGAGCCGCCGAGAACGACTGAGACACCGGTACGTTATTTCATGTTGCTCATCTTTAGTTCTTCTTCCTTCTTAATTATGTAACAAATAACATTCCACAGTCCTGTCTGAACCGTTAAATGTGGATTCTTCTGAATATACCCCAGGTATTCTTGACATTATGTTAGTTTCATAAAAATATGGACCAAGCTCGAATCATTAACCTGGGTTAATGGATGTCTCTGAGCATTTGATTCAAACGCATTAGCTGCTGTCAGTTCCTCAGTGAGATCGATAAACAGTGCTGGGGGAAGGAGAGTTGTCAGAACACCCCCAGAACTCCACAGCAAGACAAAATGTACTTTAACAGAAAAGCAAGATTTAGTGAAAAGAACATGAATATTTCAGTCAGGCAGACAGGAATTTTCAAAAGGAAAAAGGTAATGCTGGCTTGGCCACTTTATGGTGTTGACTGCCTGGGACCCTCTGAGGCTGTTCCTCAGATCTTAAGACAGCTGTGGTGGGGCTGGAGAGATGGCTCAGCGGTTAAGAGCACTGACTGTGGGGCTGGAGAGATGGCGCAACGGTTAAGAGCACTGACTGTGGGGCTGGAGAGATGGCTCAGGGGTTAAGAGCACTGACTGTAGGGCTGGAGAGACGGCTCAGCGGTTAAGAGCACTGACTGTGGGGCTGGAGAGACGGCTCAGCAGTTAAGAGCACTGACTGTGGGGCTGGAGAGACGGCTCAGCGGTTAAGAGCACTGACTGTGGGGCTGGAGAGATGGCTTAGCACTTCAGAGCACTGACTGCTCTTGTAGACGACCCGGGTTCGATTCCCAGCACACACATGGCAGCTACGAACCGTCCTTAACTCCAGTTCTAGGGGAATCTGAAGCCCTCTTCTGACCTCTGCGGCATTGCACGACATGAGTGCACTTACATACATGCAGGCAATACACTCATACACATAAAATAAAAATAATAAATAAAATATGTTTTAAAAGGGGGAGAGGCTGGAGAGACGGCTCAGCAGTTAAGAGCACAGACTGCTCTTGCAGAGGACCTGGGTTCGATTCCCAGCACCCACATGGCACCTAACAACCATCTGTAACTCCAGTTCCAGGAGATCCAATGCTCTTGTCTGACCTCTGTAGGCATTGCAGGACATGGGAGCATTTATGCACATGCAGGCAATATACTCATACACATAAAATAAAAATAATAAATAAAATATTTAAAAAGAACAAAACGAGGACTGTGGTGAGGGTTATGTCCTATAACATAAGTGAACGTGGCGTTTGTTAGCTACTAGAGAATCAGCAATGGCACTGTTTCCTGCAGTCACTAAAGAGACCACTACAGTTGTAGAAACACACAACCAGCTGTTGCAGAGTAAAATATACCTAAAAATTCCAGCCAGGTTCATGACAGAGATCGGGAAGGTGTCCTGACATGGATGCAGAACTCAATGACAAATGCCACCTTAGAGGAGATCTGGAGAGCCCTGCTACAGAAGCAGCCCCACTACCCTGAAGGGCTGTCCTGGCTCATGGCTAAGCCTCAGGACTTAACCTGCACTGTAACTGCCCACAGGAATGGACAGGAGCCCTGCCCAATTCAGGAGTCCTCCCAGTCCATCAGCTCTGCTGACTGGAGCCCCGAGAGAAGGCAGGGGCAGAGAGGGGAGGCGACTCAATTCCTCTTTAATGATCCAGTTCACTCATGCTCCAGATGCTATGAATTTCCTCCAGTGACAAAACGAACAAAACCAAACCCCTGCTCTGGATGCAGCATGCAAGCACAAGCCAGCCAGGGCACCCCCTCACCCTTGGCCCCCAGTACACAGCTGGAGCAATAATGTGTTTTCCAGAGACACCGAAGCAAAGACTTCTGAACTGATTGGGATCTGTTCATGTACATACCGGGGGGAGGTGCTTAAAACCCTTCTAGAAACTGAAGCGTCACTATTCAATGTTCTCATCAAACACTGCTAAGTGAAGTCATGACAATTTTCTATTAGAGAGAATAATCTCTAATTTGGTATAAAATATGCTATTAGCTTTTAGTTAAGATTAAGTGTAGGAAACTGCAACCAAACAGTAAGGATTAAAAATGAAAAGGTGTTTCTGATCTTTTTTTTAATTCAAATATTGAAAGCTTCCAAAGCCTAGCCCTTATATTTTCATTTTAAAAAATACCTTTTAGAGAATGTTCTGAAAACACTGCTCCCTCGAGTCCCGCACTCCCACCTGGCTGCACGGCAGCGTGGCCTCTCCACCGGCTTCTACTGGAAGCATCTTTCGATTCTGCTGGGAACCTTCTCAGCCATGCAGTTTATTTCAAACTCAAAGGCTCTCTTGGTCAGCCTAAAATAGATTAAAACTGAAGCTTCATACTCACCCGATCCTCCTTTTCCCAAGTACTTGTTCTTTGCATAAAGGACAGAGTCTAACATAGACTCGAAAAGGAGAAAATAACCCTGCACAGAAAAGGGAGACGAACATTAGAAACAAGGAGCGTCCAGCAGCAGCTCAACTGGAACACAGGACTAGTAACAAAGACATCTCTTCCCTGCCACGCGAGATTCCGTAAAGGCAAACATCATTTTTTTTTTGTATTATACCCATTCTCAGGGACCTTAACGACTACAGTGTCTTTAAGGCTTGTCTACACAGCCTTAATATTACCAGCCTTTCTAGCTCTCTGCAGATACAAAGTCAGAAAAGCAGATCAGACAAACATCATTTTTTTGCAGAAAGTTCTCCACATAACTACTAGATCATCAAGCTAGGGTACAAAATAGGCCCAGCTAGTTTCTTACGACAGTTATACTGACTCTTCTTTACCTGCAGCTCCACTTTCCAAATTACTGTTTGTTCCCCAATGAAAGGGAAAGCTCAGAAGGAAACTTCTTAATCTGACTGGCCCGACTGAAGATTTACAATTTGTACTAAGATGACATTGGTACTTTAGACTCAAGTGTTCTGAAATGAAAAATTTCCCATATATTATATATTAAATAAGATCAGCATTCATGGGGCTGGAGAGACGGCTCAGTGGTAAAGAGCTCCAGCTGCTCTTGCAGGTTCGATTCCCAGCACCCACATGGCAGCTAACAACTGTCCATAACTCCAGTTCCAGGGGAATCCTGGTGCCCTCTTCTGACCTCCGTGGGCACTGCATGACATGGGTGCACTACACTCATACACACAAAAAATTAAAAATAATAAAAATGATTAGAATGCCTAAGTGTGTGAATCAGAATATTTTGAAGTGGTGTCTTAATGAGAACCTGTCACTTAATCAGCATCCACTGTGAAAATGTTTGGAAAGTGAAGAGACGTAGTGTATCATATGCAGAACTAATGCAGGATACTATGAGATAAATTCAGGTAACTTCAAAGCAGAGTGGGGGGAGGGGTCCCTGTGTGGACTGCTAAGGGCCCCTTACTTTCCCATCTGTCCAACTTCGTTTTACTAAGGCTCCCACATGACTAAACAGCCTCTGAGGTCCTGGGAATTGTCCTTCGTTCTGAACCAAGTCATTTTTTACTGATACCAGAAAGTTTTGCTCTAAACACCCCACTCATCTGCAGCACAATTTAGGGTGCAATTTCACAGGCTGCTGCCTCACAGGTAGGGCCCCTCTGGGAGGAGAATTACAGCTGCATCCCCCTAGGATGCTCACGGGTGCACTTCCTTCAAAAGTGACGTTCACTTCATAAAATTAAGTATTGAATCTGCCCTTCAAAACTTACATACTACATAAGACATACAGAGTTAACCAGGACTAGATGTCAGTCTAGGATGGAAGCGGGAACCTAACTCTAAAAATGCTTGCTCGTAATGCTTTCTTGGTATAGACTCACTGGTAACTAAACAAACCCAGATATTTTCAGTGTAAGGCACTTCTCTTCCCTTATTTCACATAACTCAATGACTAAAACACCCCTTGGCAAAACTGCGTTGAGGGATAGTTGCAATTAACATTTCAACTGGTATCATCAAATGGCCTCTCAGGAAGTCTGAGAATTTTCATTGCCATAACTTTAGGAGTGGAACCAACCCATGTGTGAAAGGGAAAGGGATAAAATTTATGAACAGTATTTTCATCCTTGGGGAGCAGGAGGGAGACCAACATGTGTGAGTAAAACCCAGTCAGACCCTCTGCTCATCAGAAGACACACTAAGCGATGCAGGGACCTGGACCCAGTGGGAACAGCAACCAGCATGGAGGTCTCACCCAAACTAGTAACAGCTCTGCCACGTGACACACCACACCACTGCCGGGGCAGAGAAGAAAGAGTCCAAATGTGCAGTTGGCAAAACATAAGCTACGCTACCTTGGAGACCATCTCTATATGCCATGTAGAAGAACGTCACTCAGATACAGAAACAGAGGTTAAGGGAAAGGGCAGGCTTAGTTCAAAGGAGAGGGCTTGCCCGGCTTGCACAGGTCCTGCCTTCAGCTGCCAGAACCACAAGGCAGAAACAGAAAGAAGCATTCCATTATGAACACGGTGGCGCTGAAGGAAATGAGTGTGTGGGAAGACACAGGCATGCCTGGTGCATGAGGGTGTTCATGAGAACCGCAGCACAGGTTTTGGTGGAAGATTATGGTTGGCCCTTAGTGACAGGGCAAAAAGAAAAGGATAACATTTTTAGTATTTTTATGTACTACGTAGTCAAAAGATGGTAAAATTTGGGGCTGGAGAGACGGTTCAGTGGTTAAGAGCACTTGCTGTCTTTGCAAAGGCCCAGCATCACATGGCAGTTAACACCCTTCTCGACCTCCACTTCCAGATCTGATGCCCTCTTCTGGCCTCTGAGGGCACCAGACATGCATGTAGTACACATAATACATGCAGGCAAACACTCATACACACAAAAAAGAAGTGTCCTAGTTTGTTTCTTCATTGCTGTGACAAAATACTCCGACCATTACCAACTTGGGGAGGAAAGGGTTTATTCAGCTTACATCTCCCAGGTCGCAGTCATCAGGGAGCCCAAGGTAGGAGCGCAGGGCAGGAACCTGGAGGCAGGAGCTGGAGCACAGGCCATGGAGGAATGCTGCTTACTGGCTTGCTCCCCTGGCCCCTGCTCAGCCTGCTTTCTTATGCAACACAGGCCCACCTGCCCAGGGGTGGCACCACCCACAGTGGGCTGGGCCCTCCCACATCACTCATCAAGAAGATGCCCCTCAGACATGGCCACAGGCCAGTCCAATAGAGGAAATTCCCCAGTTGAGGCTCCCTCCACCCAGGTGTGTCAAGTTGACACTAAAGCTATCCAGCACAAGAAGCAAGTCTTTCTTTTACACATGTAAACCAAACAGTCATTAGAGCAGCTCCTATTTAACTACTTACCTGTCTTCCATGCAAGAAAAGCTCGAATGTCAGCGGTATGACCAGTGATGGATGCCTGGTACGTTATGACTACCATTCTCATGGCCAGTGCCTTCCTGTCAACTCCTGACCACACAGCGGCCATTGTCCTGCAAAACCAGCTCCTTCCTGCCAACCCCTGACCACACAGCAGACACTGTCCTGCACAACCAGGGCCTTCCTGCCAACCTCAGACCACAGAGCAGACACTGTCCTGCACAACCAGGGCCTTCCTGCGAACCTTGGACCATACAGCAGACACTGTCCTGCACAACCAGGGCCTTCCTGCGAACCTTGGACCATACAGCAGACACTGTCCTGCACAACCAGGGCCTTCCTGCGAACCTTGGACCATACAGCAGACACTGTCCTGCACAACCAGGGCCTTCCTGCCAACTTCTGACCATACAGCAGCCACTGTCCTGCACAACCAGGGCCTTCCTGCCAATCTCAGACCACACAGCAGACACTGTCCTGCACAACCAGGGCCTTCCTGCCAACCCCTGACCATACAGTGCTCATTCTCTAGCTCCCAGGGGCTTCTTGGTGAGCACAGCTTAGGTCAAGAGATGCTTTTTGCCACAGGCTCTTTTCAAAATCCAGAAAACTCTGTTTAAAAGTCTCTCTCATGAGATGGCACTCTGACTTGATCAGCACAAGACCTGCCATGAAATCAAGCCTTTCCTGCCAGCTGTGGCAAACTGTCCAGCAGGACATCAAAGGAGAAGCTGCTTCATTCAAGATCTTTCCAAAGCTCGTGTTGGTGCCAGCATGGTGGTGCACACCTTTAAGCCCAGCACTTGGGAGGCAGCAGGTGGATTTCTGTGGGTTAGAAGTCAACCTGGTCTACATGGAGCTCCAGGTTGGCCAGAGCTGCATAGGGAGACTCATCTCAAACAAAATATGTGCTAAACTAGACCTCCAGCACTGGTTCCCACAGTTGAAGAATATATATGAATTTCTAAAATAACATTTTCAACACCTCAAACTGGGTGAAAAAATTATTAATTATAATTAGATATTATTTTCTGAGTATAATCGAAGTTATTAGCAATTTTATTAACAAGAAGTACATTAAAGAAATATATAGTAGAGCCAGGCCTGGTGTCAAAAAGACCAAAAAAAAAAAAAAAAAAAACTAAATACATAGCAGAGTATGCTATGTGTCTCCATGGATACGTGTGTTAAAACTGTCATTGTTTTAGTGTTAAGAAAAATAAGAAAGACGAGACAAACACACTTTACTCTAATATTCAGACTCTGCGTTTTAAAAAGTCCACACACAGGACAAGAAAAAGAGGGGCTGCTGGGAAAAAAGCCAAATACCATGCTTTCTGTTGTATGTGGGCAGGCGCCGCACGCCCCCAAAGGTGGTGGGGCAGGAAAGAGGATGGAGGTGGAGGGCAATGATGAATGTGAGCAAAGTTCAATTACATGAAAATGATGTAATGAAACCCTCTATTTTGAACGTTAAGTAAAAATTAATTTCTGAAATAGAGATGAAGGAGCTAGGCTTCGTGGCGCGTGCCTACAATCTTAGCTCTAAGGAGGCCAAAACAGGAGCATACTGCGTTCAGGGGTAGACAGGACTATGCATCCCCAGTACGAGGCCAGCTGGGGACACTGTCTCCAAAGAACAGAACCAGAGCTTTCTACAAAGAAACTGAGACCTGAGCATGAAGCCCCTCGCACCTGGGGCACTGGGCTCATATCCCCTCTGTCCTAGGTCATGTGCGGGCACAATGCCTGTCCCCTCTAGAACAAATAGCCACGAGGCACCGTCTCAACAGCAGAGCACAGATGCTGACCTGACACCTTAACACCTGCTGGCACCATGCCTTGGCCCTCCAACCTCTAAAACACTGAATTCTGGAAACTTCTGTCTATAAATCACCCGCCTTCAGGTACTTTGCTAGAGTATCATAAACACACTGAAAAAGAATGACCCTGTGATACAGACAGGGTACGCTTCTACGGCCACAGAAAATGCTTCCTAACAGTCTGATCATGGAGTTGAAAGAAGATCTCAGTAACTTTCCAACATTACAATTGCAGGAGCTACTGATCTCCTAATACAACACATGTGTAACAGGAAAGAACACCTTGTTCCATGTAGCAGTGAGCTTCGACTCTAACGGCATCCTCGAACCCTGGGAGGGAGCATACAGTGCGGCTGAAGACGCCGAGAAAGGCTCCTAGTGAACAGGAGCGGACAGCGAGTTCAGCACCCCCCCCCCCCCCCACCCAATCCAGCTTGGCGGCTCGGTGCTGGCAGTTCAACATGCACTTCCTCCTCACCGCACCTCACCCCAGGGACCTTCAAGCACAAATCTGGCCTCACGGTAATGCAAAACCATAGTTTAGTGCTCAGTACAGCAGAAGAACTGAGCCCAAGTCAGTAGTGTAAAATCCTGTGCACTGCGTGTGACTCAAGTCACAGAGCCTTTGTTCACTGTCGACGAAAACTCCCAAGACGTTGCACGTAGGAAGGCAGGCTGATAACGGAGTCAATGACGGCTGAGGCTGGAGTGGTACAGGTCCACAGCCACGTGATTTCAGTAACAGTCATTTATTACCCACCTCTGAGTGACCTGATGTCTTGGGACTATTAGGCAAGTCCTTTTGGAACATATGACAGACCCCTAAGCTTCACCAACCCCAAAGCTATGAAATGGTGGATAGCATCTGGGGCCCGTGGCAGGTCTCCACTCTTCGCTGTAACCCACCCGACTCCCACCACGGCCATGTAAGTTCTTGATTTATGAATTTTTTGTTCTGCTGCTATAAAAACTTCATGAAATGGTTATACGGGATTTGAGGTAACTCGAATCTGTGCTGTGGGCCATGGTCACTACACTGGCTCCAGAATAAACCATTTCTATCCCCTCTGACAAATGTAATTACTTAGGCATTAGACCCGCTGAGGTGTCTCATCAATAAGTGCTCCCACAACACTCTTAAGACCAGGACAGAAGAGTGAACATGCCATCTCTCAAGGACTGACATGTCATATCATGAGTCTCACTGGGCAAAGCAAACAGCAGGTAACACCTAGCCTCAGAGGACATGAAGGTGAAATTCTACTGTATGCTCCAAACCCAGAGAGCAGAAGGGAGTGAACAGGGAGGAGCCTGTCATCACACAGAACCTCCCTTGTCACTGTTACCACACAGCAGCTACCCGTGTGGATGGTCACCTGGGGCGGTAGGTTCCTAGCTACACGGCACTGCAAATAAGCCACAGGTGCAAAGACCACGAGTGGCTACAGAACATTCTGCTGTGGGCAGAGGTGGATGGCAGACCCAAGCGCAGAGCCAGACAAAACCACCTGGGGAAGCCTGAGACTTGGTGAAAGAACTCAGAAGAGGCAAATTCACAACAACGCTAACAGTGGGTAAAGGATGTGTGCGGTGCAGAATACCCCGGGCACCCTTTGGATGTGACTTCCCAGCCAACATGGAGAGGCTTATCTCACTGTTCAAATTATGTCCCTGTACTTCAAACACTCTTTTCTTCTTGGTTTTGAGATGGGGCTGAGGCATGGAAAGCACTCGAACAGTGCCTGGGACATGGTTCGTGCCCAAGGAATGTCAACGTCAGTTCAAACCCTTCTCCAATAAACCCAAGAGAAATTAGCACCAGTGTTTTAACATAAGATGTAATACTAGCCCTTTTGATTAAGTGTCTAATCATGTGTCATTCTCTCTCTCTCTCTCTCTCTCTCACACACACACACACACACACACACACACATGATGTTCAGAGGGAATTTCATTTTGGGGAGGGGTGGCCATGTGCCATGCTTCATGTATAGGGAAATATGTATGTATATACATACATATATAAATGAGTTTCACATATTTACATGTAACGCTTTATGTTGTTCGGAGGGGGCAGCAACACTTAGTGCATGTCGGAGCAGCAGGATAGTGTGCCCCTCAGCAGCTCTACACGGCCATGAGAAGGCACACGGAGCACTCAGAAGTCCTACTGAGAATAAAATGTGAAAGCGAGCACACACCCAGGGCCCAGGGCAAGGTCATGGACGTTTTCCAGGTAGTAAACTGCTTATGATTTGCTACTAATAATTTTGTCAAGCAGAAATTCCAATAGATAAAAATGGGCATGCACAGCATGAGGGCTATGGTCAGTGCACTGCACTGTGTGCTGTGAACGCCACCTTTGTGAGCTGATGGCCTAGTTCAAACCCAGGAGCCACGTGGTGGAAGGAGGAGCCGACTCACAAGCTGTCCTCTGGCCTCCACACAGGCCGTGACGCTTTCATGCACCGCCCCCCCCCCAAGAAATATGTACGAATCTTAAATAAAAATAAAATGTAAAAGTAAAGGCATGGTAGGTCTTTCCATCTCTAGTGTCTTCCTCTGTCTCTCTTTTTAGTTTTGAAATTTTCGTTGTAGAGATCTTGAATGTCTTTGGTTAGGTTTATTCCTAATTAGTTTATTTTTTGAGGCTACTGAGAAAGGGAGGGTTTCCTTGGGTGCTTTTCCTGATCGCTTGTTGTTGGTATATAGAAAGACTGCTGAGTTTTGTAGGTTTATTTTGTAACCTGCCACTTTACTGAAAGTATTAATCAATTCTAACAGTTGTCTAGTAGAATTTTTGGGATTTCTTATGTACAGTATCGTATCATCTGCAAATAAGGATAATTTGATCTTTTCTTTTCCAATTATTACTCCTTTAATTTCCTGCTCTTGTCTTACTGCTCTTGCAAGAGTTTCAAGCACTATATTAAAGAGAAGTGGAGACAGTGGACAGCCCTCTCTGGTTCCTGATTTCAATGGGAATGCTTCCGGTTTTTCTCCATTTAGGATGATGTTGGCTACGGGTTTGTTGTACATAGCTTTAATTATGTGTTGAGGTATGTTCCTTTCAGATCAGCTCCTTCTAGGACTTTGGACATAAATGCATGCTGTGTTTTGTCAAATGCCTTTTGTGAATCTATTGAGATGACCATGTGGTTTTCTCTTTAAGTCCATTTATATGATTTATGACATTTATTGACTTACAAATGTTGAACCATCCCTACATCTCTGGAATAAAGGTGACTTGATCATGGTGGATGATCTTTATGATGTGTGTCTGTATGTGGTTTGCCAAGCATTTTCCTGGGTACCTTTGGTTTCTATGTTCATTAAGGAATTTGTGACACTGAATCGGGTCGCATCACACAGAAGCTCCGAGCTGTGAGGCTCAGAAAACTTTGCCATCAGCTTTTACACGGACTTGTTCCAGGACACGGTGGCCTACTCTAGATCATCTTTCACATTTTGAAATGAAAACCAGAAAATCAGTACCCAGAAATATAAACACCCAGGCACAGGAAGAACCGTCCAGTAAGGCAGTGGGAAATGCTCAGCTGAGGTAATGTGAGTTTGGTCAAACCTGCCTTTTGTTGTCTGTGAAGTCGAATCTGGAGGAACTAAAAGGCACATTCTCCAAGAAAAGTAAAACAGTCCCTAGAGACATGCGGACAGTGTCAGCCAAAATTCTCCATCATTTAAAAGTATTGCCAAGTAAACATTAAAACTATTTTCTCTAAGGCATCCTTTTGGCACAGTCTTTAAGAATGCTGGACTTTGTATTACTGATGAAGAAACTCATGCCTTCTCACAGCACTCCAGAAAGAAAGAAGGAAGCTGGTATGACTCTTTGGCATGAGAAAAATGATGCTGTAACTGAGCATTATTAAAATCAACTCTAGTGTGAAAAAATAAATCAGAGCAGGTACCCTAGGTACTTTTGATGGAAACCTAAGAAACGCAAAACAGTATGGTGGTTCCTCTTCCAACACCTAAAACCAGAACGATCCAGGCATTCCAACACTGGGTGTACAGCCAAAGGAAATGAAATCAGGGTGCCAAAGAGACAGGTGCGCTCCTGATCTACCGCAGCTCTGCTCCCACCAGCCGGGACGGGGCCCCAACAAAGATGCTCACCGACAGGTGAATCAAGTTTGGTACAGTGCCATGCAGCCCCCTGCGGCACGGTGGACGGCCAGGGGTCATTCATTCTGTTACGCAAAGATGGACAATGAACCTCACTCACAGGTGGACACTGAAAAGTCGGACTTCATTGTAGAGAGCAGAACCATGGTCAGCAGAAGACAGGCAAGGCAGGGAGGGGCAAAAGGGAGGGTAGATAAAGGGCACCAAGCACAGGCTGGGGGGACAGCACGGTGCTCGACAACTCCAGTGTGACGCTGACGGAATACTCTCATGCTCTCTCAAGGAGGTACAGACATTCAAAGGCTGCCATCATAAGGAAATGCTGTATCTGAAGAGATGGACATGCTAATTACCCTAACCTGACCACTACAACCTGTGGGCATGTGCTGGGTGTGGTGGTGCACACCTTTAATCCCAACACTCAGGAGGCAGAAGCAAACGATCTCTGTGAGACCAGCCTGGTCTACAAGTGAGTTCCAGGCCAGCCAGGGGTAGTACAGGGAGACCCTGTCTTAAAAACAAACAAAATAACTGTACATGTAACACATCTGATCCATAGACATACCATCCCAAAAATCAAAGGAAAGAAATCAAGGCATTGCTCCACATGTAACAGTGTCTCCCTAGCAGTACTGTCAACTCCCTCTAGACTAGAAGACCTGACTAGTAAAGGCAACACTTCAAAAGATCCTACTTTAGAATTGTTAGTACATTCATTGAAAATTTGTACTACACTGTAAAGCAAACTCTTTTTTCAAAAACACTAGACAAATTCACTACAATAAAACATACCTAACCAAAAAGAGCTTTAACATGTGAGTATCACAGGGCAGTGACCAGGATGGTAATGGTATGAACATCATGGGACGGCAACATGCGAACATCACAGGACAGGGAGCAGGACGGCAACATGCGAACATCACAGGACAGGGAGCAGGACGGTAACATGTTAACATCACAGGACATTAAGCAGGACGGCACATGCGAACATCACAGGACAGTAACATGCGAACATCACAGGACAGGGAGCAGGACGGCAACACGTGAACATCACAGGACAGGGAGCAGGATGGCAACACGCAAACATCACAGGACAGGGAGCAGGACGGCAACACGCGAACATCATAGGACAGGGAGCAGGACGGTAACATGCGAACATCACAGGACAGTGAGCAGGACAGCACATGCGAACATCACAGGACGGTAACATGCGAACATCACAGGACAGGGAGCAGGACAGCACATGCGATCATCACAGGACGGTAACATGCGAACATCACAGGACAGTGAGCAGGATGGTAACCCAAGGTAACAATGTCCCCACAGATCTAGGAAGCAGAAAGATAACGCTCTCTAGGACTGCGAAGGCAGAGCTGACTGTCTGTAGGAGGGTGAGCAGCTGGTAAGTCACACAGTACCAACAAGGACGGCTGCTGTTTTTAAATCCTGTGCCAATCTGCCGTCTATCACATGGTGCGGAGAAAACCCTGTGCCTGCAGCTTTCCTTTGGTCTCTTACTTACTTACCATCCACTCAGATATAATGACGTCCACTTTTTCTACAGGAAGACGAACTTCTTCAATCTTTCCTTTAATTAGTGTAACAGTATCTTCAAGTCTATTCAGTCTGGAAGTTATGATGAATAAGATTAGTTTGTTAAGCAGATTCTGAAACCTAGTCAAGTTACACAGTATTTTTTGCCAACTGTTTATATTATTTTGCTGAACAAATTGTTTATTTAAAGTGCCTTTAGCCTCTGGGCATTATAATTGGTGCTCAGTTACTCCACAAACGCCCCACAGTGTTTCTGGTTAATACGGCAATATGCCGAAACTCTAACAAGAACTTCAGACAGAAAAGGATTCTGAATTTTAAGAAGAATATAAGCCTTACTGCAGTTACTGTGTCTTTAAAACAAAGCGAAGGTGGGGACAGATGGACACCAACGACAGCCAGCTTCCTGGGATTAGTGTGTGACAGCGTGTAAGAACTAGTGTGCACAGCCACACGGGAAAGTTGATTTGGCATACAGTTCCAGGTCCCAGGATTCGAGCAGAATCCACGGAGGGAGTCGTGGGCTCCTCCTTCATTTTCTTATACGGTCCTAGACCACGCAGGGAGGGTGCCAATTGTGAGCTGGGCCTCCTACATCACTAACGTAGTCAAAGTGATCCCTCATGGACATGGCCACTTCATAAAGGCAATTACTCAAATAAAACCCTTTCAGGTAATTCTAGGCAGTGTCGAGCTGACAGTGCCTGACTAAGACATTAATCATGAACTATTTTTAAGCCACACGTGGTGGTACACACTGTCATCCGAGCACTTTGGAGGCTGAGGCAGAGGACTGCCTCAAGCTTGAGACTGGCCTGGGCTTTCTCCAAAAGGAAAAAAGATTATTTGTAACCTTGCCCAAGGTGTTTATGACATATTTTTACATTCCTGAATATTGAGGGTTAGCATACATTTTCAACCTCCCTTTCCTGCAATTTAAAACAGAATTAAAGTGATCATTTCATGAGCAAGCTGTAGATTAGGTTTATATCTAATTAAACTAAGTTCTCAATCCTCAGAGAATGACATTCAAATTACGTGGGAGTTTTTCCTGCATCAAAGGAGAGGCTCCCATCCGAGCATCAGCAAGGCATTGCTCAGACATCGAGTGTGCTCCTTTACGGGTGCATTTACCTAGGTGACCACCGTCATAAAGTGCTCCCAGGTCTCCTAAGACCCTCAGCTGCTCATTCTCAGAGAGTACCACCTGGGGGGTGGAGGAGGGTCTCAAGACAGGCTGCCTTTAAATTCCTGGTAACTGTCTCTCCGTCATTACAAACTACATTTTTTTCTGCAGTGTGACACAAAAGGAATCATCCTGAATGTGCACTTTCCTTCCTGGCTTCTTCACTGAGCAGGATACACCTTGTCACTGCTGAGTAGCATCCCTCATGTGCACAAACTGCAGCGTGACTACCCACTCAGCTGTGAGCGGCATTCTGCACTGTTTCTATCTGTAAGCATTTGTGTACAAGCACAACAGCTCTACATAATTTCTTAAAGCCTGTTGATTTGTTTTATATAGCACAAAACAATTTTATGATCGCAACAGCAGGCACGTGTGCACCTGCCAATCACTTCTGACCTGGATAGTTCTGTCAACTTGATACAATCTAGAGTCACCTGGAAGAGAGGCTCAGGGAGGGCAGTCTACACCAGGTTGGCGGAGGACTGTCTCGCTTAACTGACTCGGACGACCTGTGCACAGTGGGCAGCACCATTCCCCAGCAAGGGAGTGCATTCGTGCAGCACTCTTTCTCTCTCTACTCCGTCCTGTGGATGTGACGAGCTACTTCAGCTCCTGCCTTGACTACCCACAACACTGCACCCTGGACCCGACGCCAAGAGCCTTTCCTTCCTTGGCTGCTTTTGTCGGTTTTATCACAGTGACAGAAGTGAAGCCAGGACGGCCCTAACCAGGGAAACCAACCTGTAAACGTCAACGACAGAAGGTGTCATCACAATTACCAACTGCTATGCATGCACTGGCCACACGCCCACATTTCCTCCCTTCTTCTCCACATCAACACCACTGACCCAACACTGGAAAAACTTTATTGGAAAGACCATCGTCAACTAACTCTGGCACCTCTGTGGGCTTATTTTTGGACTTTGCACTAAGATGTATTTGTTTTTGAAATGCCTACCACTGCTTCTCAAGTACAAACACACACACAGACACACAGACACACAGACACACACACACACACCAGACACACAGACACACAGACACACAGACACACACACACACACCCCTTTCCTTAGTAGGGAGCCTCCGTATATAAAATGAACATTCCTGTTCAATCACCCAGGTGATGTTTGGCCCTGGACTCCTCTGATTTTTCTCAACAGGCCCTTGGGAAGGTAGGAGGAGAACAGGATTAACCCATCTCTGCTGGATTCTCTGGAGGCCACTGTTCACCTACAGTGTAATTCAGGTTATAATGTCACGATTGCTCTTTAGAAAGAAAGTCTTCAGTGGGAAGAAAGAAAGGATGAAGCAAAGTAATAAGCAGCTCACTGAGAGGGACGAAGATGGTTTTGAAAACAACAAATTAACACCAAACAAACAACAACAAAAAGTAAGAAAGGCTGGGGCGGTGCTTCGTGGTCACGAGCACTGGCTGCTCTTCAAAGGACCGAGGTTCAATTCCTAGCACCCACATGGCAGCTAACAACTGTCTATAACTCTAATTCCAGGGAATCTGAGGCCCTTTTCTGACTCTGTGGGCACTGCATGACATGGGTGCGCTTACATACATGTAAGCAAAACATTCATACATATAAAATAAACAAATAAAAATGAAGAGTATGCGGAATTAGGTTGGACTCTAGAAAGGCATTAAAACCCTTGTGGAGATACCTCCGTCAGAGCCATTAAGACTGGCCCAGGAACTTGGCAGACGCACTTTGGAAAGCAGTGTGGAAGTCTGCAGACAGATCTGCTGGGAAGAGCCCAATCCACTTGCAGAAGTCCATCCCATAGATGTGTTTGGAAGGGCACCTGGGTAAGGCGTCTGAGGCAGACCATCAGGGTGGTCCACGGACTGAGCCAGCAGGACTCTGAGGTGGGGACAGTGACCAACTCGTCCTGAATGATGGTTAGTTCCTATGTATTTAATTTCCTCTGTGATTTAGGCGTACTATGTAGATCACTGCTCATTTATATTTTATGTTTGTATCTATGTTGTATTTCATACAAAAAAGAAAAAAATGCTTCTATCTGAGTTCCTCAAGGACTGTTCCCAGTGCTGCGGCTGCTCACTCTAAGCTACCTAGAGCAAGCAAAGCTTCCAGTCTTTATGGCATTAGCAGCTGTGAGCACGTCAGAGAAAAAGAAAAGACCCGCTTCTTCAAGGACTAGACCATTCCCACTGCGTGCACACATCTCAGAAGGCTGTGTAGGAGGCAAGGCTGTTCTGTAAACACCCATCTGCTCAGGCTGTTCACACTCTGTAACAGGCTGTAATGCTGTTTGCATCAGCAATCACCCGGCTCAGAAATGTAACGGGAGATTATGACTCAAGAAACAAAGGAAGACACAGGCCCCATCATTCCCAGTAGTGTGGGCTGAAATTGCCACGCACACACACGTACAACATCAGCTGACTTCCCATTCATGAAAAACCTACAGACTGAATTTAGAAACTCAAGTGCTTATCAGTCATACTTTGAGCCTAAAAGAATCTCTTTGGCAACATCTGCTGAAAAACCAATGTAGCTGTAATCTACAGAAATATTTCATTGATAAAAAGAGCCTTTTAAAGCAGGTCTCTGAACTGAACCAGTAAGCACCGTAGCATCAAATTCATCTCAGAGCAGTTCTATCAGAGTAAATGCACTGTCTCCTTACTTCCTCTCTTCATCGTGACTGACATGGCAATGACATGTGGTCCATGGCCTCAGGAATCTGGTCAGAGAGAGAAGACAAAGAAAGGAACAGCCTCAAGGTACCATGGGAACACTAAGGTGGAGCCCCAGCTAATTCTGGACATCTGACGTCAGTCAGGATTCAGCATCACAAGGAAGGCTCGGGGAGAGGGGCCTGTTGCAAGCAACCAGAGCGTGTGGGGAGGAGAGAAGTGAGCGGTAGAGAAGAGGCAAAGGCCACAGTGGGAGGAGCTCAGGGGTGTGGGAGGGGTTCAGGTGATGCTTATGGAGCCAGTCCCTTAAGACAAAGAACAACCAGTCAAGCATGGGGGCGCAGCACTCGGGTGACGGAAGCAGGCAGACCTCTGTGAGTTCAAGGCCAGCCTGGTCTACATAGCAAGTTCCAGGCCAGCTGGGGCTACAGGAAGACCCTGTCTCAAAAAGACGCCCCCGCCGAAAAAAAGACTAGACAAGTGAATGATTACATCTGTAATCTCCTTTTGCCCAAAGTGATTTCGATACATACATGGTCAAGTTTTCAAGGACAGCAGAGAAATGCAGACAACACAGCACTGTGGGACTTCATACAGTGAACATTTAACCAAGTGAGCGGCACAGGGGGCACAGGACTGACAGTAGGTGGGAATACTACAGGCGTCAACGCACAAGGTGCGGTGCTAGGTTTTCGGTTCCACAGGCCGAAGTCCAATTACTACTTAGTCTCTTGTGCTGCCCAAACACATTGAAGTAGCAATTAAAAAGTGCAATAAATTAATAAATGCACAGAGATTCCGTAAAAGGTCAAAAAAACCCCAAAGATTCTGGTAATTGGGGGCAGAATAAAGGGAACGAATCATATCAACAGACCCTTGGGACCCAGTGTGCAGAGCACACCAGGTGGGCCGGAGCACTCCTAATGCAAACCCTGGAGCCTAGCGTTTCTGAGGTTTCAGAATGCCAAAGGGCTAAGAAATGACTAAGGATCTGTGCCCTGCCCAGGGCTCCCTCTCTACTGTCAGACCCCACACCCACCCCGAGTTCCTGCACTGAGCAAATCCAATCCTCTACTCATACATGTTAAGAAAAAGCAAGGCTCCTTAACTATGAAAGATGCATGCATAGCTCATTAGAACAGGTTAGGGGAAAAAAAAAAGCAAAATGCTCATCTCAGCCCTGGACACAGGACAGGGCTAGTGCGTGAGCACCCCACTCCTGCATGTGTTTACAGCCATGCAGCTGTACAATTACTCAGGAGCAGTGTTGTTTGGATTCAGCGATAACTCAGCCTCTAATATGGTGAGAACAAAATGAAAGAATCATCAGTCAAGCACACAGGGTTTTAAGGTCTTTCGTTTGGGGGACTTGGAACACACGATAGCCTAGGTACTGCAAAGTCATGAGGTGTTCACTCACCAGAAGAGTGTTCCCAGGAGTCTGTTATGTGCCAGGGGGGTAGGGCACATCCAGGGACAGAAAGAGAACTCCCAGACAAACCTGGGGGAGCTGGCGCTTTAGCAAACCTAAACTTCTACAGATTCGTCGTCTGAGACCTAAAGCTCTTAGGACTGCCAGGAAACATCCTAGAAAGCCAATGTAGACCTCTGACTGCAGGACACAGGTCATCTTCAGCTTCTCTTTCTGTGTCTAACCAATAAAAAACATCCTCTGTAACTGAAGGTGAGTTCAGCTTCCCCGCGTCTGACTGATCATGAGCAACTATAGCCACGGAGACTCAGTTCTCCACTCTAACCCATCTACGAGATTTCTCTTTGAATTCAGAGAAAAAAAATGTCAAGAATTTCTGCTAGTATATCTTGTGACTGCTGCAAAGCTTTTCTGTCCTATTTTTAAAATTTTACTTATTTCTTAGAATTTGTGTGTGTGGTGGGGGACTCGACGCCCGTGTGCACAGGTGAGGTCAGCACTGGTGTCCTCCACCACTGCTCACTTTTGGGCAAGGTCTTTCACTGAACCTGGAGCTGGACATTTCAGTTGGACTGGCTGGCCAGTTACCCTTGGGGATCTTCCTGTTTCTACCCTGCCAGTGCTGGGGTTACAAGCGTGCACCACTGCACCCAGTTTTTACAGGGGTGCTGGAGATCCAACCTTAGGTCCTGTTGCCTGCACAGTAAATACCCCACTGAGCCACCTCCCCAGTCACCTCCTAGCTTGAAAATAATTTTTGTACATTGCTTCAGTTCTATTCAAAAGCCTTCACTGACAGTCTGCAAGGTGTTAGGGATGAAATGCTAACAGAGAGAGCTCTGTCCTGGAGTGAGGCTGTGCACATTAACAGGACACTCCCTAGGCTTTTGACTTTATGGTGCTGGGGTCAAACCCAGGGCCTTATGTATGCTGGGCAAATGCTTGCCCACTGAGCTACTCCCCCCCCGCCCCCGCTAGGCTTTTCTTGATCATTCTTGTCTAACTGACTAGGCAGAGGCAACTCTAATTTCATGCTGAGGCTCACAGCACTGCACCATGAACACATGACAGATCTGCCTTTGCACGCAAACTCTGCAGCTACGCCGAATCAGATGATCTGTTCTGTGGCGAGCCAATGAAGCCAGAGTAAAGGCAAAAAAGCCATGCGCAGCTATGTGAGAATGGACTCCACGAGCCACTGTGTGGATAGTGGACTCCACGAGCCATTGTGTGGATAGTGGACTCCGCGAGCCACTGTGTGGAGAGGGACACCTTTGCTATCCTTAGGTAAACTGTGCTTCTGAAATGACCATTCACTGCACGTTTCCAAACATGGTAGGAAAAAAAAAAGCTTCCTCTGTCTCCCATGTTTCAGTTCTGTTTGCTGCTATTAGTAAACACCCCAGAAATCCTTGGTTCCTTCTTCACACCGGCAGCCTCACAACAGCCCGTCTAACCTTTAACATGCCAACTCACATTAACAAAATGTGCTCTAAACTCAATAGAAAGGACTAAGCCAAGATTAGCAACTTTATCATCAAATGGGAGCACCTGCAGATTGAGTGCTAAACCAAGAGATGAGCTCACACTTCAACACTCACACGTGTGATGGATGATCCGTGCACTGAAACTCTTAACAGATTCATGTGAAACGCTCCAGAAAGAGCCAAGTGAGCAGAAAGAAGATGAGGTGCTGAGACGCTACAGCTGGGTGGCAGGTGCCTGACCCACTGTGTGGCTGGAGAGGTCGTGTGCAAACTCCCTTAAGATGCTCAGAAATAACTACACTATTTCAAAGTGAGTAAGGGTATCGGACAGACTTCACAGCCATAAAGAGTTTCATGAAACAAGTTTAAGTACCTGGTTTTCCTGTCTACAGCACAGTTGTTAGTTGCCATGTGGGTGCTGGGAATCCAACCCAGGTCCTCTGCAAGAACAGCTAGTGCTCTTAACCTCTGAGCCATCTCTCCAGCCCCTAGCAGCTAGTTTTGCAAAGAGCTTTTTTATACACCAGAGATACCCTTAATTCCACTGCTTGCTCCTCAAGAATTCACTGTAAACCCACAAGTCGTGCTGGTGTCAGATGACAAGGGAAAGAGACTGTGAATTAATGCCCTGGTAAATCTCCATCGTGACTCCTCCCTGCTGAGGTCTGGATGTGCAGTGGCCCCTAAGGGGTAGCTATGTCAAAGGCTTAGTCGCCAGCAGATGGGCTTTGGGGAAGATCATGGGCAATGAAGCCAGAGCCTTCACCAGTGGATGAATTCACCAGTGGGTAAATCCACATGATGACATTACTGAGATATGATGGGATTAAGAGCTGGGGCCTAGTTGAAAGCTAACAGGCTGTGCCGTGAAGGACATATCCTGTCCCCTGTCAGTCTGCTGACCCTGAGCCAACACCCCTGAAATAGCAGAACTGAATCTCTCCTCCAAATGAAAGCCCTTCTCAGGCGTGCATCACAGCAACTAAAGTGCACAGCCTATTAGCTGTGCACTTTACATGTGGTAACTGAATACCACATGTGCATGTACAATTCTTGATGTTTTTAAGAAGCTTGGACACACACACCCTCTAACACTGAAGTTGAGGCACAATGAACGAATACAATCATCTATGCATGTGTGTAGAACAGTGGGAACCAGGGCCTGTGAAATAAAACTGAACAAGCCATCCTGTTTCATCACCTCAGTGAATGAAACAGTCAAAGAGAGCTTGGGTAGTGAAGTTCTGTGGCAATCAGGTGAAGGCATGGAAGCAGTCTGATCAGGTCACGATTCCTAGCCGAAACACTGTACTCTGACCAACAAGAAGCTAGTCCTATGGGACACTGGCCTCATGCTTGCTTGCACAAGCCATTCCGAGGCCCCACTACAGATTCCTAGAACGATGGGGGGAGTACTTAATGTATGTCCTAAGACCACCAAATCACAGAATGGCGTACACAGAACTGCAACTTGAATTCTAGAAGATACATGTTCTCTAATACAATACCCACAATCCAAGTCAGTACCTGTGAAGGAGCAACATAATATTTCACAAGCATCAAGTGATAACTGAGGTTTCCAGGTCAGACGTAATCTAGCTCAAGTTCAAAGTCCTGGGTAAGTGGAAAATTGAGTACTCCTAACCAAGCCTGCTCAATTAATGATGGTATTACCTGTCACCCAGGCCTGCGCAGTTAATGACAGTATTACCTGTCTACATTACGTGATAAAATTTAAAGGCATGCAAACATTTTATGTAATCATATTTAAAATCTACACTAATCAATAAAGCCGACCACATCAGTGTGAAGAGTGGCACGCAGGTTTAGGGAGGAAGCCCATCTAATACAGCCTGCTTATGACAGAGTCTGAAAATCTGCTGAGTCCCAAGTGAAAGGCCCTTCTGTTGAGCTCAGAGATAAGGAAATCCACCATATACGCTGTACTGCAAAGGCCTTAGTAATACACTCAATCATGAGCAGCTGCCCAACTACTTAAAAAGGGAGGCGCTAAAATTTAGAGAGTAAAGTTAAATACAGTGAAACCACTTGGCCTTGCTTTTAGCCATTTGGAACTTAACAGAAAGGTGGACTAAGAGTGGGCGTCAGGAAGGAACCACACAAGCTCAGTCTTTGGTCTAACTGCTATTCACTGAAGAAAAGATCACTGATGACATTTGACAATCATTTCTGATTTCACACTGGAATCAGCACACTCTGGGTCACAAGACAATCCCATGACAACCAGGGGCCCACTCAGCACCGCAGCCCAAATGTGCCCAGCTCCACACAAATTCAAACTTGACTGCACTGGGTTGGATTTCCTTATAAGACAAAACATCTTGAGCCTACGCTAGGCGGCAGCTACTAAGGACAAGAAAACCTGTTACTTGTTAAATTCAAAACTAATTCTTAACACACCCACCTTATGATATCCATTGCCTGGTAAAGGATTTCGGACTGATCGACTCCAAGGACTTTCTTTGCCCCCGCTTTAGCGGCGAACATTGAGAGGATTCCAGTTCCACACCCAACATCCAAAACCACCTGGTAGAGGAAGAAACACATTACTGAAAGGTGCTCTGCTCCAAGTCCACTCTTGGGGTAGTGCTTCTGGTTAGGGATAAATTCTAATGGGGCTGGAGAGATGGCTCATGGGTAAGAGCATGGGCTGCTCTTGCAGAAGACCCGAGTTTGGTTCCCACCACCCTCATGGCAGCTAACACCACCAATTCCAGGGGATCCCATGCCCGTCTGGCCACCAACGAAACTGTATGCACATGGTGTACCTACACACATGCAGGCAGAACACTCATACACATAAAATAAAAATAAAAATCTTTTAATCTAATAACTCTCTTCATCAAATATGGCAATTTGTATATGGGGAAACAACACATTATGAGCTAAACTAGCAACAGCACAGCTGGCCACAGTCTAGGGCAGTCAGGCACAACAATACTGAATTAAGAGACACTTTACAAAAACCAAGTAATTTCTATGGACCTCATAGAGAAATGCTTAACTTTCCTATTCTAGTTTAGACTCCACAATTCTGATCTGACTGGTATGTTTTTCCAGTTTGAGTAGAAAGAACTGGAGTAGATCCAATACAATTTAAAAATAGTTATAAAGGCACGAGCACATGGAATGTGAAAAGAGACGGGAGGGGGGTTAACACATGAGACACGAAGGGAAAAGGAGATGGGGGGTAGTTACAAGAGGGAAGGGTGTGGGAGACTCAGTTGGAGAACCTACTAAACACACTTTGCTTGAAAATATCATCCTTCAGTCCTAGCACTTGGGAGGCAGATGGATCTCTGTGGGTTCAAGGTCAGCCTGGTCTACAAAGCAAGTTCAAGGCCAGTTGGGGCTAAGACCAAAAAAACAGAAAGGAAGAAAAAATGTCATCTAACACCTTATATGTACAAAAATTACTTGGAGGTAAACTATTCCGAAATTATTATAAAAACTGCTATGTTTTAAATCTTTCACTATCGATGAAACCCCCAAAAGATACATATTTCCCCCAAGTTTGCACCACTCAGCGTCCATCTACCCCAGCTATTTCACAAGCATGACTAAGCAGCTGGGGTAACAAAAGACTGAGCAGACGCCAGCTGAGGGATGCACGCCTTTAAATCTCAGCTAGAACAGACAAGGATCAGAGAACTGAGACTTGCCAAGACCTGGGGTCATAACCAAAGTCATGTCTCCAGGGAGGCCCAGTGGGCAGCCGGAGGGGGCAATTTCCTCAAAGGTGAGACTAAGGATGACACTTGACCTTCAGGGTGTGTCAACATGACATCAGAGAACAGCATGTTTCTGTTCTCCTGAGGTCAGCAACATTCTGCGTAATCGGGGTCATGTGATTTTATGTGAACTATGTTCTTGCATCGTTCCCCTCTTGGCTGCTGAGTTACTTACTAGCTCTCTTCTTTTCAATGTAACCAAGTCCTGTCAGAGTCCCTAGGGTCAGGGATGTGGTACAGAGGGGAAAGTGCAAAACCCCGAGTTCCACCCAGCAAACTCAAAACAAAAATCTGCTAAGTCAAGGCCATTAATTCTAATGACTTGAATGTCTAATTCCTCCATATAGGGAACCAACAACAATTTAATGTCCAAAAATCCAAGTTGGGGGCCAAAGAGTCTACTTAAGTTTAATGCAGAGCATGGGAGACCTCAATACTGAAATTCCCATCCCAGTGTGGTGATGGCCTCCCCCCAGCTGCATAGATGGAGCCCCCTTCTGTTAACCTTCTACCCTCTGTACACGCTAGTGCCCCGAGACCAGCAGGCCACAGATTAGGGCAGAACTGTGTTCAAATGGCCAGAAGGTGCAGGAAGCAGAATCCGGACTGCCAGGTGAGGGTCCAACGGCCTCCCAGTCCTCCTTCTATGATGGACTGTCTGGCCTCTGGGCTCCCTCACAAGCAGCCACAGCTGCTCTGATGAAGATGGCCACTATGCTCAGAGGACAGCACCCTAGGACACTGTGGGCCTTCTCTCAGGTTTTCTGTTGGGTTTTTTGGTTTTCGTTTCGACAGTTGCTCTTTTCCTACGTAGACATTCTTTAGTTAAACTTACAGATCTTTTCTGCTGTGAACTGGAGAAGGATTACAACTGGATAGGCCTCCTAAGTCTAGCCTACCTCATCTTCATCCATTTCCTTCCTGCATTTACAGCCCCACGCTGTAGTCAACCACCCTACAGGACAGCATGTGCTGACAGGTACTGAACCGGTTCTGCTAGTCGGCAAGCAGCCTACCGGCCACCCCCTTACAGCCGCTCTCCTACTGATGGGGCATGAATCCCCAGCCACCAGCAAAGCTTCTAGATGCACCTTAGTCCATTTCTGGATTTTAATGCTGCCTTTAATGTATGTGTTCCTACATTTTGTACATTGGTAGAAACTTCATAAAATGCCTTAGTGTCCAACAAGGTTGCTTGGCCTTCACTGCAGGTGTTTCCACACTGTCCACAGATATTCTCCTCTGTTTGTTTTTCCATGAACAGAAGAATCTGCAAGTCCGGGTTTAACAAGTCATAGAACATTTAGAGAGGTTGGTTTAAAATTAGAGAAAATAAACCTTCTAAGCCCAGTGTGACTTCCAGTTCCTTTACATCGCCTTTATGGACTGGAGATGGTCTTGTCATTTTACTTTTCTGACTAGAGATGATCGGGGTGCCACCCTGCCCGGCTAGGCATTTTACTATTTCCTTTTGTTCTGGTTTTAGGTTTGTAAATATTCTTAACTTGTTTTTGATTTTATGTGTATGAGTATTTTGCTTGCGTATATTTAAGTATACTCCATGCATGCTCAAAGAAGCCAGAAGAGGGTGTCGGAGCCCTTGGAACTGCAGTTACAGATGGCTGATAGCCACGCCACCATGTGGGTGCTGGGAACCAAACCCAGGTGCCCTGCAAGAGCAGCCAGTGCTCTTAACTGCTTCTCTCCAGCCCCCAGTTTTAGTTTTCAAAAGTCTCACTATGTCAACTACACAGCCCTGAAACTAGTAATCCTGCTGCAGCATCCTGAGTACTGGGCTCACAGGCCTGCACACTATGCCTGCCTTAGGCAAGTGTTTATCAATCGTCACGCAAGTCCTGCACATGACTTGTTCTATACATCTTACCTTTAGCGTCATTCACCACTAGAAGAAAAGTCCTTCCTTCCACCATCTAGAAAATACAACGCGCTAGCTCGACTCCGAAGAGGACGTCTCAGCAGCCAGGCTCCCAGAAGCTGATCTGAGGCCCCTCTGTTCCTGCACAGGTCCATCTGGGACTCGACACATTTTAGTATGATCTTTATAAACACTAACAACTTTCTACACCTCTGCAAACACAGCTGTGTATAGCCCCGAGTAAAACGCAGTACCCAGAGCAGAGAGGGCAGTGATCTCACAGTGCACGCAGCGTGTGCACGTGATCAGGCCATAGAACCTCATCCCGAAAAACAGCACAGCCCCGTGACACGGTGAGTGACACATACGGCACCACAGCATGTCGGGTTCCCACAAGGAAGACTTTCTTTTTTGTGGGGACTGAACCCATAGCTGCTTCCCAAACGCTCACTGACATAAAATTTACAAAACTAAATAAAAGGCCAGGTATGAAGCAGGAAGCCTGATCACAGGGCTTTGGCAATGGTGCCTGAGGACCTAGTGCTCACACCCCGCCTGGACGCAGTGCTCACGGGGCTCACACCCTGCCTAGGAAGGACAGGCCACATCAACGCCATCTTGGAATGCCCTTCATGACCCAGGGAGGCCACTGCCAAGAATTCAGCTGCATTCTTTTGGTTTCATGCAGTGCTAGGGATCAATCAGGGGGTCTGTATATACTAGTCAAGTACTCTACTACCGGGCTACTCCCTGACCTCTGATACAGGGTCTTGCTAGGTAGCATAGACTGGCACTGAATCTGCCTTAGTCTACTGCATGTTAGGATTACAGGTGCATGGCGCCCTTCGTGAATTGAATATAAATTGTGTGTACACACACACTCACGCACTTCTACTATAAAACACTGAAACAAAGGATGGACATTCTTACACTGGACTCCTGGACAACTGTACCAGTGAGAAGACACGTGGCCTCAGCTGTCTTTAGGGAAGTACAAGGAATGCTCACAGCACCAGAGGACTGGACAGAAAACAAGACAGCCCACGTTTGCAAGGATGCAGAAAAAGTGCACCTTGTGCATGGCTGGGACTGTAAGGCAGTACACCCACTTTTGAAAACATCAGAGCAGCTCTTCGAGGAGTAAAACGGGGAATTACCACAGATGTAGCAACTCCACCCCAAACAAGTAGGTTCTCATAGAGACATGTCAAGTTTGATGCTGACAGCGGCAATATTCACGATACAAAACGTGTTTAGCAACTTGAGCCCCCAGGTGGGTGAGAGAGCAGCAGGGTGTTCATAAACACAATGAAGTGCTACTCAGCCTGAAAAAGGAAGCGAGGTCTGAGACACACTCCTGAATGAAGAGCTTTGGGGCCATTACTGCTACGTGAAGGGAGTCCTGGGACGAGACATGCAGCCTTCTGCAACTACAGCTGGAGGACAGCCCCAGAAAGGAGGCCACTTCCTGGTGATGGTGGGCGGACCCAGAATGAAGGCCACTTCCTGGTACGGAGGGTGGCCCCAGAGTGAAGGCCACTTCCTGGCGACTTCGGATTGAAGCAAGAACCCCAGACATCTCCGTGTAGCATCTCACATCTTCCCCACTTTCTGAAGAGCGGAACGGAAGTGTACCACACCACCCAGGCTCCTCTGATGGAGCAGTGAAGGAGGCTGTACAAGGGCGCCACAAAGGTGGTCCAGGTTCACAGGAACAAATACGTCGTCATGTACTTCAAGCGGGTGCAGTGGAAACAGGCTAAGGCACAACCATGTGTTGGTCACCAGCAAGGTGGCAGTCACCTGGCTAAAACTGGACAAGGATGCTGGAACAGAAAACCAAGTCTCGCCAAGCAGGAAGGGAAAAGGGTAAACATAGGAAGAAACGGGAGATGTGGAATGCAGAGATCTCACACACAACCTCCGATGAAAACGGGCTGGAGAAAAAACACTGTGTGACTCTATGCACAGGCACAGGGACAAGGCGGAAGAGTGATGGACAGGAGCAGAGGGGGGTAGGGGGAGGTACTGATGGCAGTTTCAGCTTCATGAGATGAACAGGGTTCTGGAGGTGGGTGTGTTGATGGCCCAGACATTCTGACTTGTTTACTATACTGAGATGGACAACTAAAATGATTAGGACAGCAAATACTGTTATGTGTTATGTAATGACTACGGAAAAGGGAAGGAGGGATGCTAATAAGGCGTTATCTCCACGAAAAGGCTCTGCACTGAAAGATGAAGGATGTACACTGGAGTTCAACTAAGAGTACTGTTTGAGCCGGGCATGGTGGCACATGCCTTCAATCTCAGCACTCGGGAGGCAGAGGCAGGCAGATCTCTGTGAGTTCCAGGCAAAAATCCAGTGGATAGAAATACAGGAAATAAAAGATATCTAGTAGGGTGGCACGTTTCTGTCATCTTCCCTCCTCTGATATATACTTCTTTTTAAAAGGGAGGCGGGCCCAAAGAGACAGCTCAGTGGTTAAGAGCACTCAATGCTCAATCATGAGGAATGGAGTTTGGATCCTAGCACTCTACCAGCCTAACGCTCTTTGCACACCTGAGTTCTGATCCCAGCACTCTCATAACAAGCCTAATGCGCTTTGCACACGTGAGTTCAGATCCCAGCACTCTCATAACCAGCCTAACACCCTATGCACACCTGCAACCCCAGCTCTGATGGGAGGGGTGCAGACAGGAGTGTCTGCACTTTGCTGGCCTCCAGCCAGCCAAGAAAATGCAAGCCCTCACAGCAGCAGGCCAACACCCTTATTTGGCCTTGGTGCATGCACACACAAGGAAGAGACCACAGAGAACACAGACACATGCAGACACATAAATCTAGGAAAAGGAAGGTTTGGGGTGTTTTGTTTTGCTTTGGAGACAGGTCTCCCTGTAGCCCTAGCTGGTCTGGAACTTGGTATGTAGACTAGCCTCAACCTCACAGATGTCCACCAGCCTCTGACTGCTGAGTGCTGGAATTAAAGGTGGCACCATGCCCAGCCAGCTAGGAATGCTTTGGTTTTTTATTTTTTGCCTGCACATATGTAAGTGCATCATATCATGCAATGCCCACAAAGGCCAGAAGAGAGCATGGGATCCCCTGGAACTGGAGTTAGGGATGGTTGTTAGCTGTCGTGTGGGTGCTTGTAAGAGGAGCCAGTGCTCTTAATCACTAAGTCATCTCTCCAGCCATTAGGAATTTGGTTTTTTGTTTTTTGGGTTTTTTTTTGGTCTTTTTGAGTCAGGGTCTCCCTGTAAGCCCCAGCTGTCCTGGAACTCACTATGTAGACCAGGCTGGCCTTGAACTCACAGAGATCCGCCTGCCTCTGCCTCCCGAGTGCTGGGATTAAAGGCGCGCACCACCACACCAGGCTAGGAATTTGGTTTTTTCAAGGCAATACATATACACTTACAATGTGTAAGCATACTCACATACACACATACTAACATACACACACTTTTTACTTCATCTTCATTTTGCAAATGAGGAAAGTAAACCAGAGAGGGAAAGAAACAGATCCAAAATCCACAGCTGGTAAATCACAGAGCTTCAAACACAGACTTTTCTCCTTCCAGTATCTATACTTGATATTTTTCATTGATTATTTGGGGTTTTTGGTTCCTTTTTGTTTTTTTTTTGAGACAGGATCTCCCTGTAGCACCAGCTGGCCTGGAACCCACTATGCAGACCATGCTGGTGTCAATCTCACAGAGATGAGCCTGCCTCTGCCTCCTGAGTGCTGGGATTAGAGGTCTGTCCCACCATGCCAAGCTTTTCACTCAATTTTAGTAACTGTATCTAGCTGAGAATTTAGTGATTAGATAAAATCTGGCAAAGGAAGTGGTGGGAATAACAGAACAAATTAATGTTATTTCATAAAATGATAGTTGATTTCCTTTTTTTCTGAAAAGGGGAGGGGGCTGGAGAGCTCAGCAGTGTAGAGCACATGCTGCAGAGGACCGAGTTTAGCACCCAGCACCTATGTGAGGAGGCTGTTGGCTCCAGTTCCAGGAACGGATGCCCTCTTCTGAACTCCACAGGCACTGCGTTCATGTACACACAGAGACACAGGCAGACACAGAAATAAAAATAAATCATTAAATAGAAAAAGTAAATGAGCTTATTTGTGACTGTAAGTAAAAGCCAGAAGCATAAACAGGCACCTGACTGGGGATTTCCTCAGTGGACTACAAACAGAACTAATCATGAGTACGCAAAAGAATGACTAAAGTCACCCAAAGTTAAATTAATCTGAACCACCATATGGCCTCCACAGGAGTTTTGAGAATTGAAATATTAAGGAAGGAAGGAAGGAAGGAAGGAGGAGCACTTTTAATTACAAGTATCTGTAAGGAAACCCGTGTGCTTGTGAGGGCAGTGCGCGCCACGGCACATGTGCAGAGGTCCTTACTTTTCCACCTTGTCAGGAGGGTCTCATTCAATGCCCTTCCAGCAGACTCTCTGGCTCAGGGGGTTCTCCCACTCCATCACCCATCTTGCTGCAGGACCAAAAAGGTCACAGACACAGGCTTTGCCTGAGGCACTTGAAATTTAACTTTATCAGCGCATGACGAGGAAGGCGAGGAAGACTACAAAATGAGTAGACACTGTTTCCCATGATTCTTTACAAGGGTATAAGGTACACAATGTTTTTGTTTGGGGGGGAGGGCTCGTGCATGTTCAGATGTGGAGGCATACATGAATGCAGATGGGCCATCCGTGTGTGTGCAAGCATGTGGAGGCCAGAGGATGGTGCTGGGTACCTTATTCCATTGCTCTCCACCTTATACACCGAGGTACGGTCTCACCTGAGCCCAGAACTCGACTATCTGGCTGGTCTGGGCAACCTCTGGCTGGGCCTCTGGCACACCAGGACTACAGGCCTGCTGCCATGGAAACTGGTGTTTTCATGGGTGCTCAGGATCTGAACTCCAGTCCCTAAGCTCCCGTGCTAAGTGCTTTACCCACTGAGCCATCTCTCCAGTCCATACACTTGAAAACAGTGCTGCACCGAAGATGGACACAAACTACAGGGGCCGTGTACAGGGCACAGAACCGCCCACCCTGATGACAGGAATGCTTCTTTCTGAAAGACGTTAATATCCGAACCCCTTTGGTTATTTTCTTGTAAAAGTCTACTCAGAAGGTATGGAAAGAAAACCCTCTAACTCACCTGCTTCCTGTGGTGCTCCTGGCCAGGTGCTGGGAAGGGGCTCCGACAACAGTGGAGGCCACAGAATTCCAGCACAGGAACAATTCCCAAGACCATCTGCAGACCAGGTGCAGGGCAATGTCTGCCTGCCCAGACTCTAAGCTGGCTCCCGACTGGCCAAGCTGATTAGCTTAGGAGGAAAGTGAAACACCACACAAAACTCTGCACAACCGCTGGAGATGCAGAGTGCTTCACTAAAGACAGCCATTTTAGATACATGTATCAAATTCTCTAGCCTGAATGCAAATGAGACCTATGAAAGAATGCTTAGCCTCCATCCCAAAACATAAAACCAAAGAACCAATAATCGTGACTTCAAATTTTCATCATTTATTTGTCTGTGGGGATCATCAACAAGAACAAGCATCACTGTAAACTTTCCGTGACAGGGAGCGCCATCTAAGGGACCCTGAACACCATGTGAACTTCACAGTTTGATCAAGTTAAGAATAAAACACTGCTCTCAGGAAAGAGGTTAGAAAACAGCAAGCCAGGGCTGGAGAGATGGCTCAGTAGTTAAGAGTAATGGCTGCTCTTACAGAAGACCTGAATCAGTTCCCAGCACCCTTATCAAGCAACACATAACCACTTCCTCTTCTGGCCTCTGAGGGCACTGCACACATGTGGGACACAGAGAGGGACACACAACATACACTCAGGCACACACACCTACACATAAAGAGAACAGAAAGCATCCTGGCTCTGCCCAGACAATGGGAAACCAGGAGCTCTCACAGCAAAGGCTTCCACGCCTGCTCCAGTTAAGAGCCAAAGCCCAAGAAGCAACTTTACAGAGACCTTGAAAGCAGAACTGAGAGTCAAAACCTGCTGTTGCCAAAATACATATCCTTGAAAAGGCCCTAGAAGAACATCCCAGGCAGAGGTACTCAAATGGAAGAACTCCAGGCTCTTGACTAAATTAGCAGAAAGAAAATGTGCACATTAGCGTAAGAGGAAGGACTGCCCCACCCAGAGAGTCTTCAATAGTCTTTTAAGTAAGAGGCTGAAAGACAGCTTGCAAACAAAGGCACCTGCCCCCAAGCCCAGTGCCACCCCAGGAGCCCACATGGTGGAAAGAGACTGGACCCTGGCAAGTTGTTCTCTGAGCTCTACCAGTGTTCCCTGGCACATGCACAGTGAAGTGAGGATGGACACAGACACACGTGGACATGGATGGATGGACATATACAGGGCCAGGAAGATGGCTCATGGATCAAGGTACTTGCTGCCAAGCCTGACAACCAGAGTTCAGTTCCTGGAACTCAATAGTAGAAGGAGAGAACCATGCACACTCCATGACACATACATGCCCACCCCACATATACAATAAAACATGTAAAATAAAGCCAGGCATGGTGGTACACGCCTTTAATCCCAGCACTCAGGAGGCAGAGGCAGGGATCTTTGTGAGTTCAAGGCCAGCCTGGTCCACACAGTGAGTTCTAGACCAGCTGGGGCTACAGAGAGACCCTGTCTCAAAAGATATTAAAAAAAAAACAACAAAAAAGTAAAATAAATGAATAAAATGTTATAAAAATTTTAAATAGTAAGACAGCATTAAAACTAATCATAAGATGCCTTTTAAAAAATTTTTCTGACAGGGTCTCCCTAGTCCCAGGCCACCTGGAAGTCACTAGTGAACCAGACTGGCCTCAATCTCAATCTGCCTGCCTCTGCCTCCCAACAGCTGGGATTAAAGGTGTGTGCCACTATGACTGGCATTAAGATATCTCTTAAAGGGTAAATTAATAATGGATTAAACAATGCAGACTAAACTCTAGCTTATATTTCATCCTACTCATTAACGTCTTAAAATTAATAATTTTAACATTTAACAGTCACTGTGAATAATAATAAAGTGTACTTTGACATGGAATTTATCTAATAAACTTGAAATTCTCATAAATTACTATATATATAAAAATACAGTGTAGACAAACCGGATAGGCAGATCAGCTAGGCTCTGCTCCCTGTACCTAATGACTTCCAGCTCTAAAAAGGCCACCGTGAAACACAGTGCCACCAGCAGCTCTGTTATCGGTGCCAGCACCACACAGCATCAGCATCAGAGTCTTCCACAAAACAAAGAGGGTGTGTAAATCTGCGGCTATCGGGCGGATGATGCACAGCGGTCTCCACCGCCCAGGAACGATGAGAAAGGACGGGGGCCAACGTGCGCACTCACCTTATCTTTGAAGATGTGCGGGTTTTGGTATATAAAATCTCTGTAGCTTTCGGTGCGTACTTTGTCCTAGGGTAGAAAGGAAAAGCACGGTGTTTAGAGGGACAGTCTGAGCGGACCGTGAAGTTACCTGCTACGCACCACGCACGTCCTATGCACCACGCACCTCCTATGCACCACGCACCTCCCCTACTACGCACCACGCACCTCCTACTACGCACCACGCACCACTGGTTCCCTCAGCTACGTGCTGCCTGGAGAACCAAGCCTGCTTTGTATTATTAGTGTTTCTCTCAAAGAAAGCAGCAGAGAATAACGGTAACGAAAAGGTGTTTGCTTTTACAGCATGGGGGCTGAAGCAGATGCAGCCACTTCTTAAACTCGGACATCGCTCTTCCCAGAGCCCCACCGTCAGGCCTCCAGTGGGAACGACAACTAACGCTTTCACACAGAGCTCGGGACCTGGAGCCCGGGCTCCCTGCACTGAAGCCACAGCAAACACAGACCGGGGCGGGGTCAGCGCGAGCAAGCCAGCGTGCACGAGCTGCAGCTGCATGTGAAAACCGAACTGCGAGTCTAGAAGAGGCCCGTCAGCACCTGATTCGTGGCGCTCTCGTTTCTGGAAATGCTGGTGGGAGGAAATGGCACCTCCAAGCCTGTAGGCTGAGAACAAATCATTTGAGCCCTGCAGCCCACCGGGCGGGGTCAGCGCGAGCAAGCGAGCGTGCACGAGCTGCAGCTGCATGTGAAAACCGAAGCTGCGAGTCTAGAAGAGGCCCGTCAGCACCTGATTCATGGCGCTCTCGTTTCTGGAAATGCTGGTGGGAGGAAATGGCACCTCCAAGCCTGTAGGCTGAGAACAAATCATTTGAGCCCTGCAGCCCACAGCAGCAGCTGCACGTGAACCGTGGCAAGGCTGGTCCTGGCACCCTCGCACTCACTGGTGACCAGCGCCGCCTGCCCAGGCCAAGACACGCTACCTGCACATGAGGGGCTGAGGCCTCTGCACCAGGAGGAAAGCCGAATACTCCCACCGGGAGAGAAGCTAGCTTTGGGTTTCCCATTTGGGAGAAAACCAGAACCACCCTGTTACCTGTGCACTCCGATTCTGTGGCTTCAATGTTTAAGGAAACTGCTACATCTGTCCTGACCCTATACAGACCTTGTTCTTCCCACAATGAACCACCACTCAGCCATCCACTCACCGCCCACGCAAAATAAAAATGTAACTAATAAAAACAACTCGCCCGAACCCCAAACAAGGCATGCTCCAAAGTTCATGTCCGCTCCTTTCAACTGGATAACCCAACTGGTGCTGCCCATGGGGGAACTGGAGGAGGGAAAGGGGTTGGCTATGACCATGCTTCATTGAATACACACATGAAATTCTCGAAGAGAATTAAAAGCATACTGTTTCATAGACTTTTATTTTTCACACTACACTAAAAGCCATGATTTTTGCTGAAACAATAGGAGTCAGCGAGTGAGCCTCGGTCATAGGCACCACGGATGGGGCCTCACCCGTCAGCCTCCAACCCTCAACCTCCGTCACAGGCACAGCGGCTGGGACTTCACCCGTCAGCCTCGGTCACAGGCACAGGTCACAGGCACAGCAGCTGGGACCTCACCGGTCACTCTGCCTCTCCACTTAATCAGCAGCCCCAACTGCCTTCCTAGCTCCATGCACAGCTGCTCCGCTGAGCTGTGCTCATCCGTGTGGCCTCTGTATATTCATGTGTGTTTTCCTAAGCTGACCAGTGTAAGGAAACCCAAGTACCCACACAGAACATCCTACCTCTAGCAGAGCTCCGGTAGAATGAACTGTTTCTCTAGAAAAACCTACTAACTATAAATATGAAAGCAAATTTTTAAAAACTAGCCTTAAAATTTCTAAGCCAGGCATGGCAGGCCGGCTTGTATTCTCAAAGCGGGGGTTGGGGGTAGTGGTGAGGAAAATCAGGAGTTCAAGGTCATTCTTGACTACTTAGAGAGTACCAGGTCAGCCTAGGCTCCAGGACATCTTGTCTCAAAGAAAACTCTAAGAACAAAACAGAACATAATTCCCAAAACTTTTAAAAAAATACACAAATATGAAACAAATAAGAAAGATCACCTTTCACATCAGCCTATTAAAGCTAAGAAGCAGCAAGGAGCAAAATCAGAGCTCCTTGGAACCAAGGAGTCAGAGCCACTCCTCTGGAGACAGTAATCTGAACAATGGGACTCCAGGAGCGGAGCACTGAGCTGCCCCCAACTGGACACAGTAACACTGTGTTCAATCTGCAGGCTTAGGAAGGTAACAGCAGGGGTCAGCTGCAGAGGCCAGGAGCTGTGTAAGGAAATACTGACATTTCACATCATTAAACCACACGATAACCTGTGACACACGCACACCCAGGGCAAGAGCCCTGGAAAAGAGCACACAGTGATCTAGATCATAGTCAAAACTCTTCCGAAAAAACAGAAAGTGGCAAGGGCTACTTAAAGTTCATGTGACCTATTCTTACCTTTATAATCCAAAATAATTATCTTTACCCTAACTTTAGAAATGAGATCACAAACTTCTTTTATTTAAAACTATAGTCAAAATGTTCACCAAAACAATGGAATTAAAATGTCTGAGACACTGGTGCCTGCCTTTAATCCAAGCACCTGGGAGACCCTGTCTCAAAAAAACCAAAAAAAATAAAAAATAAAAATTAAAAAAAAAAGTGTCTGAGACATGGGGGCTAGAGAGATAGCTCAGTGGTTAAGAACACTGGCTGCTCTTGCAAAAGACCAGGACCCACATGATGGCTAACAACCATCTGACACCCTCTTCTGACCTCTGTGGGCACTGCATGACCCAGGTGCACTTACACACATGCAGGCAGTACGCTCATACACATAGAATGAAAATAATAAACGTTTTTAAAATGTCTGAGACTAAAAAAAAAAGCCTCTATCATATTCTAAAAAGCAAGGCCAGGCTTCCCAATTTACATGAAGAATTGGGCAGGCTTCCAGGAGCAGGTCACACTGGACAGTGCATTTGTGCCAAGAACTGTTCTGGTGAGAGCAAGAGACACGGCCAGCTGTAAGGTGGGCTCACTTTCTAACAGAGCTAAGTACATCAAACAGATCAACAGTGCTTTTCCTACGACCGCTTAAGTCATCTCCGAGAGTGACCACACTGTACCCAGCAAGGGAAACTAAGGCACAGGACTTAATGAGGATGCTTAAGTTATTCTCTCCAGGGAAAGACAGCGCTGCACGCCTGTAGCTGGAGTCCCCAGGCACATCCCAGAGAACATACTGATCGTGTCTGGGCCTCTAGCTACTGACACAGACACACAGTGTCCAGGGCAGCACAGAACACTCAAACAGGCTTTCCCTGGTCACTGCAGGGAGAACACTCCTGTCCACTGGGGCTTTCCGTGACCCGGACCTGCCTGGAGAGTCACAAGCACAGGCACAGAAGGGTGAGGACTGAAGACCGCCCGGGCACAGACGAACTCCTCAGATCAACATTCCAGGCCTCTAGACTGACTTCCACAAAGAGCAGGAGCTCGCCAATCCTCGGCTTGCCAGTGCTGTCCTATGATCTCCAGCGCTGTCACTGCCCGCCAGCCACGACGTCACCAGCTGCGCCAGCGCTGATCAGAGGTCACACGGCACTAGTTGTTCCACTCACTCTCCAAACCTGATACACAGCTGTCCCCGTGCAATGAATGACAGCTGACTGAGAGGCGCACCTGGGGCACGTCTAGTCCTTGAGCTTCCGTTAAACAGAATAGTCTCTGCAGGAGGATTTAGGAAAGGATTTCTATTGACATCTAAAATTCCTAGAGATAAACATCTAAGTGTCAGGAATTTTTATATGTCAGCATTTATTTTATATTAGATTATTTTCAGTTTTACTGAATTAAAAATCTTGCTACTGTAATATATCTTATAGTACCACTACAAAAACTAAAAATAACCAGTTTTGAATATCTGACGTAACCAATTCCTGTAACATCAGTGACCCCACAGGTTATGAGGATTGTGTCATGGAACCTGTGAGGCCCATTTTATTAAACTTTATAACAGAGAATAAACAAAACATAACAGTTTGCTCTAAGTCAGGACTGCGATGGAGACACAGAATCCATTGCTTTCCTTCCATGTCAAAGACAAACAAGCCCTTTAATTCCACCTAGCACGCAGTGGTTCCTGAGACGGCGGAAGCCATCATGTAGTTGTTTTTCCAATGTTCCACTTCAGGGAAAAGGTGACTTCCTAAGAAATACGAGCAACGACTTAAACAGGATTTACAGGGACTTGATGCCTCTGGAATCTTTTCATCTGAATGAAGATCAGTTATTTAAAGACCAAAGAGGTTCAGTTCTTTAAAAAAAAAAAAAAAAAAAAGAGCAGTACCTCTCATACCCCTTGGATGTTAAGTGAAAACCTGCTCTGCTGGGCTCCCCATTTGGTGAGGCGTGCCACCCGTGCGCTGTCCTAACCTTCAGCATCTCCTCGTGTATCCCATAATGCCCATAGGAGCTGAAGTAGACGCCATCTTCATCCTCCAGGTCGGCAATGGCAGGCGTAGATGTTCTGACATCTGTGTTCATCACAAAGTCTTGAGCAAATTGTCTGTAATCAATTTGAAACACACCCTTGAGACAGGTTTGCTGGACCATGAAAGAAGCTGGAGGGGGAGGAGGGGAGGGGTGCGGAACCACCAAGTCACTTTCCAAAGCACCCAACAGCGCCCCCTGCTGGACCTGAAGCAACAGCACCGTCACAACCAGTCCTGAGCACACTTGCAAATCCTAGAGCCTCAGCTGGCTGCCCACCTTGTGGTACCTGTCCATGAGCTAGGAAGGAGACTTGCTCTATTTAAACGTGTCTCCTACTGCTGTGAAATCTTTCTTAGCATCTAAATCAACGAAGCCTATTTTAACTGTGAACATTCTTCAAACTGCATCTCTTGGGAGGCTGAATGGGAGGAAAGTAGCCTCCAGCTGGCTGATTACTAACACACTCAGCACCCCCACCCAGGCTCTCACACTGGCCACACATCAGTGAGCCCCAAGGGGTCCAAGAACAGGAGGAAGAGGGCAGAAGGGAGAAGTGGGGTGGCTATGAGGCCCCTGAGCATAAAAGTCAGAAACAAGGACCAGGAATGCAGACTGACTCTGCTCTCCTCAGGGCAGACATTCTGCCCAGACTCCAACAGACAGCTCACAAAGCTAACAAGCAGAACCTGGGAGGCACATGGACTACCTTGCTGCTGCCCTCCTGACCAGCAGCTCCCCTAAGCAGCTCCCTAGAGAAGCCTGCTGGGAAGAGTGCTAACTCAGTGGGGAGCTGTCCTTGTCTTTCTGGCTCTTTGCTTAAACCACATTTGCATTTTGTTGTTTTGCAGCTTTTTTTTTTTTTTAAAGGCAGGGTCTTCTATAGGCCGAGCTGGCCTGGAATTCACTATGTGGACCAGGCAAGGGATCTGCCTACCTCTGATTCCTGAGTACTAGGCATGCCACCACGCCCAACTACATTTTGATTTTTTTTTAATTTTGATTTTTTTAGTCTTTTAGTGACAGGGTCTCCCTGTAGCTCCAGCTGTCCTAGAGCTCACTATATAGACCAGGCTGGCCTCGAACTCACAAAGATCTGCCTGCCTCTGCCTCCCAAGTACTGGGACTACATTTTGATTTTTTTTTAAACACAAAAATTTCGGAGCTAGAGAGGTGGCTCAGCAATTGAGACTACCGACTACTCTTGCAGAGGACCCAGGTTCAATTCCCAGCACCCACATGGTGGCTAACAACTGTCTGTAACTCCAGTTCCAGGGGATCTGACGCCCTCTACTGACCTATACACTGCACGACACAGGTGCACCTACCTACCTACATGCAAGCAATACACCCATACACATTAAATAAAAATAAATAAAATATTTAAAAAAACACACAAAAATTTCAATATGGTACTTTCCCAAAACCTAAAAAATACTAAGCTTTCCACGTCTGAAAACCTGACAGGAAAATTAAGGTGGGAAAACCAACTACAAACAGAAAAACCGAAAGGTAGGAAACACTGGACGCAAAGACGCTAGCAAGGACGTCAGAGCCATTCCTGCAGCTGCAAACGTAGTTATGAGGGAAGTAAGGGGCTGGAGAGGCGGCTCAGCAGTCAACAGCACTGGCTGCTCTCGCAGAGACCTGGGTTCAATTCCCAGCACCCACATGATGGCTAACCACTGTCTGTAACTCCAGTTCCAGAGGATCCAATGCCTTCTGTTCTCCGTGGGCACTGCATGACACAGGTGCACTTACACACATACATGCAGGCAGTACACGCATACACATAAAAAATAAAATTTTTTTTGTCTTTTTATTTGCTTTTGAGACAGGGTCTCCCTGTAGCCCCAGCAACCCTGGAACTCACTATATAGACCAGGCTGGCCTTGAACTCACAAAGATCCACCTGCCTCTGCCTCCTAATTGCTGGGATTAAAGGTGTGCACCACCACACCCAGAAAGGCTCAGTGGTTAAGGACACTGATTGTTCTTGCAGAAGACCCGGGTTCGAATCCCAGCACCCACATGGCAGCTAACAACTGTCCTAACTCTAGTTCCAGGGGATCCGACAGCCTCTTCTGTCCTCTGCGGACATTGCATGACACGGGTGCACTTACCTACATGCAGGCAGTACATGCATACACATAAAATAAAAATAATAAAATATTTTTTTTAAATAAATAAAGAATACATAAAATAAACATTTACAGTAATCTCTACTCACACTGTGTAAAACACTCCATGTCTGGAACACTCCTGAAACACTGTCTATACCGCAAGTCTACATGGGTGATCTTCCCGGCCACTACCTTCCTTCCCTTCCAGGACCACGCAGCACTGGCTTTGGGTCAGGCCATTACCTCATCCTCTGCAGATCCTCCCGAGCTCTGGCCAAGGCAGCCTCAGCAGACAGCGCCCGCTCCTCCATGCGTTTCAGCTTCTCAACCACAGACGTATTTTCGCTGACCCCATTGGGGTATGAGAAGGGGGCAGACACCGGCTCATACAGGTCTTCTACATCTAAACACAGAATGCTTGCCTGAAGGCTGAGCACCCCACCCCTACCACAGCCCTCCAAGGTTTCAAGGTGGAGGTCCCCCACAGGCTCACGGATGTGAACACCTGGTCCCCAGCTGGGGGCACTATCTGGAAGGCTGTAGAACCTTTAGGAGGTGGAGTCTTGCTACAGGAAATGAGTCCCCAGGAGAAGACCCTGAGGTTTCACAGGGTCCCCAGGCCTCTGATGGGAGATGCAAAGCGAGCAGCTGGCCTCCTGTTCCTGCCACCAGGTCTGGGTTTGGTGTTAGTGCGCTGATGTGGATGCGGTGTTAGTATGTGGACCTGGATGCGGTGTCGGCGCTACGTGGATCTATGTGGGTACAGTGTCGGTGCTATGTGGACCTGGGTGTGGTGTCGGTGCTATGTGGACCTGGGTGCAGTGTCGGTGCTACGTGGATCTATCTGGGTGCAGTGTCGGTGCATGGACCTGGATACAGTGTCAGTGCATGGACCTGGATGCGGTGTCAGTGTGTGGACCTGGATGCAGTGTTAGTGCATAGATCTGTTGGGATTGAGATTATAGTGCAGTTTATGTGGTGCTGAGGATCAAACCCAATCTTAGTGCATGGTAGGCAAGCACTCTATCAACTGAGCTACATCCTCAGCCCCATGACTCAATTTTTCTGTGAAAACCGACTGCCTAATGAGTTCTTTAGAGATTAACCCTCTTATCCATGGAGGAGCATGCTCCAGGACCCACATCAAGATACCTAAAACAAAACCCTAGGCACTGGGTTTCCCTTCCACATACCTTTTATCAAGTTTTAATGTATAAATCAGACAGAGGAAGAGATTACCAACTAACAAATATAACAAGATGCTCTAATAAAAATTATGTGACTAGTCTCTTGAACAGGATTACTTAGGCCTGAGCACTGTGGTGTTGTAACAGTCAGCCCTATAACCAAAACTGCCCGGGGTGTGGGGGCGGGTGAGGGGGGTGGTAAAGCACCACCACGTGGATACTGGACTAAACCACGCTGCACGTCCCAGGGAGACAGCTGGGTGGCACAATATTTCACCATGCTACTCAGTACAGCATGCAACTTATATCTTATGAACTGGTTATTTCCAGAGTTCCCCATTAAGCAATTGACCACAGGTAACCAAACAAAGGCAGGCAAAGCCACCGACCCAGGGGGCTAATGAACATTTTCATAAGCACACGGCCTTCATTCACTTGACCATAGCAAATGGCTATCAGCTAGCTAAAGCAGACGCAGCAGGTTTGTCTTACCAAACTGAAGTAAAAGGTCATCTTCTAACACAGGCTTCAAGTGTTCTTCCCTCTCCCAAGGCACCGGGCTGGACATGGAGTTCATATATTCAACTGTAGGGTTCTGGGCGGGAAGTTCATGGCACATTTTCTCATTACATGTAACAAGTGGGAACTTAAAAAAAAGAAAGCAAGTCTGCACAGCACAAGACTAGACTGTGTTTAGGGAGTTTGTTATTTACCTGCCATTTTAAATGATTTCTATGCAGAGTCTGATTTAGGCGGGACACCACCACAAGTACTCATTTAATTAGGACACCACCACAAGTACTCATTTAATTAGGACAAAGAACAAAGTATTTGAAAAAAAAGAATGCAGCAAGAGTACACAAAGCACTTGGGATTAGACTAGAAGTTAGTTCTGATTTTACAGAGATGCTGTCAGGAGTCCCTTTACCTGCGGCTGGGCTACTCTGCCCAGTACCGACTCAGCTCGGTTAACCCTGCTGTGCTAAGCACGTGGACACTAGAGGTTCACGCTGAGCTCTGTCTTCACAGCCACAATTCCCACAATATGATAAAGACTTCATTTAAAACAGCCCCTCAGATTCCTTTAAATAACTGCTGCAGTGCCAGTCATCATCACACTTCTAAAATTCCTAAATAAAATTATGAACTAATTATCAACTTACCTTAAGTCTAATAAAATTTATTAGTTTAATGTATCCGTAAAATTCAAGTCCTAAAAGGAAAAGAAAAAGATAATTCATGGATTTTAACAGAATGTATTTGTCTAATGATCTGCTCTGCAAATGTTCCTCTAATTAGATATTTCTGACATCTAATACCACTTATATTTTGAATTTTGTGTTAAGAATTAGAAATCATAATTTTGAAAACTTTTTGATATTTTATGAGAAAGAGCCTTACAAAACAAGTTTGAAAATATTTTTATTATGTTTTTTATTTTACTTACTATTATTATATGTGCGTGATGTGGGGAGCAGGGGTGCATGTGCCACAGTGCATCGTGTGGAGGTCTGAGGACAGCTGTGCAGCCAGCGGTCCCCTTCCCAGTTTATGTGGGTTCTGGGGCTAGAACTCAAGTCACCAGGCTTACATGGCAAGTGACTTTACCTTCTGAGTTATCTCACTGACCCTTTTCCTGTATTTCTATAAAAATAAGAAATCAGAGGCTAGAGAAATGGCTCAGTGGTTTAGAATACTAACTGTTCTTGCAAAGGACCCAGGTTTGGTTCCCAGTACCCACATGGCAGCTTAACAACCATCTGTAACTCCTGTTCCAGAGGACCCAACACCCTCTTCAGACCTCCCTGGGCACTGCATGACACAGGTGCACTTATATACATGTAGGCAATACACTCATAAAATAAAAATAATAAATATTAAAAAAAAGGAAATCAACTTTTGGAATTCAAACCTCCTTTATCAGATCAATACACACTAGAAAACCGAGTCCTAGATTTTAGCAAGTATTTGGCATGGAATATTAGAGCTAAAAGCTTATAAATGCCTAACTTAGATGGAAAATACCAATTATAACTTTGCTAAGACACATCATGGACAAAGTCTACTAGCTTCTTAAAAAACATTTTGTGTGTATCGTGTGATGTATGTGTGTCCATGGCATGTGTGGACGTCAGAAGACAACCTCCACAGAAGGGTGTTGGTCCTACCCTTCTAGCTTGGTTAAGGCAGGGTCTCTACTGTTCAGCATGATGTACACCACATCCCAGCCAAGCCCTGCTTTACATGGTGCTGGAGGGCCCCACACTTATACAAGCACTTCCCCTACCCAGGCTTTCCAGCAGCTCTTGCTTAAAGTCACATGATGCAGATCAAAAGGCTGATGAGCTGGTCATAGCATCACAGAGCAGCACATAAGACAAAGGGGAGCAGTGCTGCCCTGTCTGTCGTGAGATGAACTGGTTACTAGTCTCCAGGGGAAACCGGTTACTACTGAGAAATGAGGGGAACTTTACCAGCCCACAAAAAAATCCAGTAATGGAAAGCAGAAAAAAAGTCTGATTCTAATTCAGCTTAGAATGCTTCATCAGGGAGCTGGGGAGATGGTTCAGAGGGAGGACCTGAGTCCAAATCCCTAGCACCCATGTAAAAGCTGGATATTGGGGGCTAGAAAGATGGCTCGGGGTTAAGAGCACTGGCTGCTCTTGTAAGAACCTGGTTTGGTCCCAGCACCCACATGGCTGCTCAAACCTTCTGTGGCTCCAGTTCCAGGGGATCTGATGCCCTCTTCTGGCTCTGTGAGCATTGCACGGCATAGGTGCAGTTACATACATGTAGGCAAAGGCTAAGCATGACTATGTAACCCTAGCACTGGGGGTGTGGAGACAGGCGCATCTTGAGAGCTCACTAGCCAGCCAGCCCAACTGAAACAACGAACTTCGGGTTCAATGACAGATCCCATCTGAAGGCCTCAGGGCAGACAAGCAGGAAAGATACACAGCATCCTGCTGCAGCCTACACACACAGAGAGAGAGAGAGAGAGAGAGAGAGAGAGAGAGAGACAGACAGACAGACAGAGAAAGAGAAAGAGGAGAGGTGGCCAAGTCTAGCATTTCTTTTTCCTTAATAACATCCCTTCTAGCTGTTAAAAGAAACAGAGACCAAAAAATTCGATTCTCTATTTAATTATGGTGAAACTGTATAGTGTTTTCCTACCCACTTAAAGAAGCAGGGGCTTTAATAAGGGAAATATGTTTAAACACAAGCCAACAGAAACCTCAGCTCAGTGTTTACACCACCTTAATGCACCCCACTGCATTTCCCATCTTCTCTAGTACACATTCAACACTCAGCCTTGTAGCTCCTGAGGCTGACTCCACACTCTGATGCTTGTCTACATAGCAACCACCTCCTTTCCTGCGGCTACCGCTACCTCCACCTGAATTCTAACAGGATGAAAAGCCAACCATAGTCTAAGGCATTTTTCTCTCTTTTTAGTTGCTAGTCCATTAGCAGCTTAAACAGAGTGAATTTATCTAGGAGAGTGACCTACTAATCTTTATTTAAAAGAAAGTCATTTGGCCAGTCAATGGTGGCACACTTTTAGTCCCAGGACTAGGGAGGCAGGGGCAGGTGGATCTCTGTGAGATCGAGGCCAGCCTAGTCTACATAGCGAGTGTCAGGCCCTCTGGGGCAACAGGGAGACCTTGTATCAAAAAGACCAACAAAACAAAACAAGAAACCCAACTGTCAAGAGAACGTTTTCTTATGTTGCTGCCCTTTCCTGGCACTGACTTGCACAGAAAATGAAGGGGCTGGGGCGGGAGACGGCTCAGTGGGCACAGCACCTGCTATGCAAGCATGAACCAGAGTTCAGACCCCCAGCACTCACATAAATACCAGGTAGGCTTGGTTGCCCACCTGTACGCTCAGTGCTTGGCGGCAAAGGTAGCTTCCTGGAGCCAGCTGGCTGGTGAGACTATGGCAGTCAGCAGTGAGCTCTGGGTTCAGATGAGAGGTGGAGAACAACAATGGAAAGAGCGATGATGCCAACCTGGGGCCTCCACACACATGTGAACACGTATGTATACGTGTGCCAAAGGAAAAAAAAAATGAAAGGTTTGGAAAATTATAAAATGTAAACCTAAACTTTATAAGCAAAACTGTCTTTATTCTAAGTACTCACCATGCTTATGGACCATGGTATCAATACTGAACTGATGCTCCAACTTACAGTGTGAAAATGTTTCTTCAGCAGATGTGAATAACCTGAAAAAAAAAAAAAATCAAGCGACAGCCTCAGGGAATCACCTCCTGGGACGTCTACATAGTGACCTCACATGAAACGTACACTTAAATACCAACACTGGATTTATCAAAGGCTTTGAGGCAACAGAGCTCCCCGGACACATTTTTCTCTACAGTAACAAAAATCCCCTAGTTGAGCTTTTCTCCTCCTGGGGAACTGGCAAACTGCTTTTACAAATAAAGTGTACTGTGTAACTGCATGGCTGGCACAGTTCCAGTGCCAGGATCCAAGTGCATGGATTCCCCAGCACCTCCTTTCTTACGACCTACAAAGCTGAAGGACATGGGGAATACAGAGATACCAAGCACCTTGTGCACCTAGTGCCACCACGGACATGTGGGTCCCCACAGCCTGTCACGGGGCCCTGCACCACACATGCTCAATTCTACTTCATGCTACTGTAGGGCCTGCTCACTCCTCTGTCAGGAAGTACTTGAGGGAACACTAGTGCCACCAGCTAGCACAGCCCAGAACTGGGGAGGAGGCAGCAGGTCTATGTGGCAGCACTGGCCAGTGTTAACCGGGCCTCTTTCAGGCCCACACCACCCATCAGTTTCTTGAGACAAAGATGCTGAATTAAGTGGAAAGAACGTGTGTTCTGGGAATACAAACCACGACTTTGTGGCCTTGAACAAGTCAAGTCTCTCTGGATTTTTTTTTTCTTTTTTCATTTTTTTTGGTCTTTTTGAGACAGGGTCTCCCTGCAGCTGACCTGGAACTAGCTATGTAGGCCAAGCTGGCCTTGAACTCACATAGATCTGCCTGTCTCTGTCTCCTGAATGCTGGAATTAAAGGCGTGCGCCACCACGCCCAGCTGTCAAGTCTCTTTTGACCTACGTCAAAAAGCATCAATTCTTTCCTTAACTAGGGAAAGCGACCTAGGAGTTTAAATGGCTCACACGGGACTGTTACACCCGGAAGCACGCTGGTCCGACTACAGGAGACGTGGAAGGGCTCTTGGGGGCCGTGTGGCCCACCAGGAACAGGCCCAGAACCACTGTCGGTGTCTTCACAGGGCCGTCCCGGACTTGGGCGCAGGCAGGTGCGCAGACCAGAAGCTGGGTTCGTTCCAGTTAGGGTCGGGCTAGGTGGCCGGGGGCGGCGTGGAACTCGTGGCCACTCTCCTGCTTCAGCCTCCAGGGTGCCGGGCTCCAGGCCTGGCTGAGAGCCCGTCGTTCCTGCAGCTCCCGGAGGCCGGTGCACCGCAGATCTGGACTCCTGGAGCGACCGGAGGCGGGAGACCGCGCGCAGCAGGGGAGCAGCCCCCGAGCACGTGGGTCCAGCGGCTCCCGCTCGCCGCCCTGGCCCGGCTCCCCACGAACCTGTCGCAGAACAGGCAGGGCGTGTGCCGCCGGTCGTGCGTGGGCTCTGCGTCCGCGTCCTCCCAGCCCGCCTCGTCGCCGCTGTCCGACAGCTCCGGGGGCTCCGGCTCCTGCTCGCCGCGGCCTGCGGGACACAGCGTCAGCCGGGCCCGGAACCCAGCCCGCCCCGCGCCCCCGACCCCGGTCCCCGCCCGCAGAACCCACCTCGCCCACCCGGGCCCGCCGCCAGCGAGCACATGGTCGCGTCCGAACACGCGCGGGCACGAGTGCGCGCCGCCGGGAGCGGGCGTTCCGGGGACGCCGAGCGGGGAGCGCTTCCGGGTCACGTGGGTGCGTGGGCGGGGCGACGGCTGGCCCCGCCTCCTCCGCGGATGCGGCGCGTGCGCGCTAGGAGGGCCGAGGGTGGTGTGCTCGGACGTGACGGAGGAGGTATGTTCTCGCAGGCCGTGTCCGAGCTGCAGGTCCGACACCCAGAGGCCCCGCAGTGGGGCGCCGCGGCCCCCGAGCGCCCCTCGTTCCTGGGGTGCATCCAGAGCGGAGCCGCCTACCTCGGCGGCCATCACGGGGAAGAGGCGGGACCTGCCGCGGCGCCCCCTGGCGGCCGAGGCGGACAGTGCAGCCGACAGTCCAGGGCCTTGCAGTGCAGAGGGAGTACCGTGGAGGCCCAAGTTTCCGCTGACCCATGTGCAGGCAGTGTGCGCACTGGTGAGGCCAACCGGGCCAACCTCCCACAGGGCTTTAAAGTGGCAAACTGAGGGCTGGAGAGATGGCTCAGCGGTGAAGGCACTGGCTGCGCTTGCATAAGACCCGGGTTCTAGTCCCAGCACCCACATGGCAGCTAACAACCGTCCATAACTCCAGTTCCAGGGGATCCGACATCCTCCTCTGACCTCCACAGCACTGCACAACACGGGTGCACTTACACACATGTAGGCAGTACACTCCTACACATAAAATCAAAATAGAAATAATTTTTTTTTTAAAAGGAAAAAGAGTATATGGGTGTAAAGTGCTTAGGGAACAGGGACGTGTGGTATCTTCAAGAGGATGCTATTGGATGTGCTGAGCGGCATCTGGCTGCTGTGGTTCGGGGCGGGGAGAATGCCCATTCCCACCCTCAGGCTGCCTCTCCTAGCTACCCATAGACTTCCCTCAGGTGGGTGGACAGCAGTAATTTGGGGTAGGTGATAACTCAGGCTGCAATCCGAGACTTTGCTGGTGCACCCTTGTGGACGTGGGCTGGATAGTGCCTGACTCTCCACCTGCGCACCCCTGAGCCCTGGTGTGCTCTGATCAGTGGTGCTCCACGGTGGGCGGGCAGTCCTCTCCAGGACCACAGCTTTTCTCTCGGCGCCATTCCTAACATAGGCTCTGAGAGTCCAGGAATAGCTGGCTTCTTCCAGAGCAGATACGGTGGCTCACCTCCCTCTCCTCTCTTTTCCTTCTTTCCCACAATACTATCCCATAATGATTACTTTTATTTCTCTGGCACATACTACAGTCTAACCTGAAACATACAGGAAACTCCTCAGTTATTAACGTCTGCTGCTCCCTTACATTCTAGGACATGGGCAGAGTAGGTGCTGACTCCTATGTCTGGACTGCTAATTTATCACCATCTTGATAAGGACTTGCTGAATAAATTAATGAATCCAGGGCCTTTCTGTACCTGGGCCCATCCAACTTTCCATTTCTAAACTCTGCACAAAGGTCCATTGGCAAAACTCAGGTATTTCAGTTTTATTCATGTATGCTGTGCTAAAATTAACTGGAACCACCTGGAAACAGATGAACACAATACGATTGCAAAGTTGTTAAAAATAGGTTGGGAGGGGTGGAGCTGGAGAGATGGCTCAGTGGTTAAGAGCACTGGCTGCTCTTGCAGAGGTCCTGGGTTCAAATCCCAGCACCCACATGGCAGCTAACAACTGTCTATAACTCGAGTTCCAGGGGATCCGACGCCCTCGTCTGACCTCCGAGGGCACTGCACAACACAGGTGCACTTCCCTACCTGCACACAATACATTTACACACATAAAATAAGAATAAAATATTTTAAATATACATATGTATATAAGCTTTTATATATATATATATATAGATGATAGATAGATAGATAGATAGATAGATAGATGATAGATAGATAGATAAGCTATGGGGGGTTCTGGAGAGATGGACTGCAAGCTATGGGGTCAGGCTGACTAGAATCATGGCTCTGCCGTTTCCTAACTTTAGCTTTTCAGCTTTAGACCCTTGGGCAAAGTGCTTAACCATAGTGAACCTCAGTTTCTCCATCTGAAATATGAGAATAAAGATAAAATTTAGGGGTGGGAATATAGCTCAGTGTGGTAAAGTGTTTACCTAGCATATGTAAGATGCTAAGCTCAACTCCCAGCACCAAAACAAGTAAATTTAAAAGACAAAGAGTGAAAGCTGAGGACTAGGGCATAGCTTTGTAAGGATGGCTGGAGGGTGGGAGCCAAGAACACCTGCAGTGGAACTCTGCAGACACCTGATCAGTGTTAGCTGCGAGACGTCATCCCCCACGGGCCACCGCTGCAGCACTAACATGTCCCATTTTACAGTAATTGAAGCCGCACCCAGGACCTGCCCACTTATTTTCATCCCCCCATGAATTCACAGAGGCTCACTTTTATAACTCCATGTTTTACTCTAGCAGCCTGGTGTTCACATGTATCTTTTCAGCACGGTGTAACTCAGACATGAGTGTCAGCACTTAGGACAGCCCTCAGCCGCCCAGTATGTAAGGATTCCTCCTCCACTGCTGGAGTGCTTCCAAGCTGGCTTCAGACCAGTGGCGTTGGAACCGCAGTGGACTCAGAAACAAAAGAAAACCTCAGCTCTCTGCCCAGAACCTGGAAACTCCCGAAGGCTTGTAGCACAAACCTCTATCCTTCCCAAGCTCCCTGGTGACCCCCACGTACACCAGGCTCTGTACACTGGAGCAGAGCACCGTTGTTTCTTGGTGGAGCTGCGTGGCTGAGAAGTAGGATGCCAAGAAGGGCCACACACAGACTTTATAGATCTGGCCACAGGCACCGAGGTTCGCATGGACAAGCCCTCCTCCAGGACGGTCACAGTTTGGGCAGGGCACTGGCCTTCCCCAGGTGGAGGATGGCTTTGTTTTCCAGCAGCTCCATCTGCCCACTGCTGGGACTCACCATGTTATTCAGCATGGCTCTAACCACTGCCAGCACAGGCACAGAGTACCCACTGGCCCAAGACTCTGGCAGGGAGCCAAAGAATTTCCTAACCAGCCATTCCCCTGGGCGGGACTCTTGCCTGTCGCACAGTAGGACCCTGGGAGAAAAAGAAAAATGCCTTGAGACCTTATGGATTGTTTCAGACAATTCTGTCCCCTCAAAACATGTCCGCTGAAGAGCTAACCTTTGGTGACCGCATTTGGAGATGGGCCTTTGCTGAAATAGAGTTAAAAGAGGTCTTAAGGGTGCAGGGCCAACCCCAAAGGACTGCCTTCCTTCTAAGAAGGAAGGAGGGCTGGAAGATGGCTCAGCAGGTAAGAGCACATGCCGAGTTTGGTTCCCAGCACCCACATGGCGGCTAAGAACCATTCATAACTCCAGTTCTTCTAGGGGCTCCAACGCCCTCTTCTGACCTCTGCCAGCATTGCAGGACATGGGTACACTTACATGCATGCAGGCAATATACTCAAACACATAAAATAAAATTAAAAGTAATTTTTAAAAAGGAGAAAGGAGGGCTGGAGATCTGGCTCAGAGGTTAAGACACTGGTTGTTCTTGCAGAAGACCAGGGTTCAAATCCCAGCACCCACATGGCAGCTAACAACTGCTGGTAACTCCAGTTCCAGGGGATCCGACAGCCTCTTCTGTCCTCTGTGGGCACTGCATGACATGGGCGCACTTACCTACATGCAGGCAATACACACATACACATAAAATAAAAATAATAAATATTTTTTAAAAAAGGAGAAAGAGATATTTCTTTTTGCACACTGGCATAAGAAATGCCATATTAGACCATGGTGGAAAGGTGGCAGGGCCAGCAAGAAGTGGGGATCTCAGCAGACATCAACCCCAATGACACTGCCCTCTCAGAATTCCAACATCCAAGCTGTGAGAAAATCAGTTTCTGTGGATTTGGCCACCCAGGCTGTGGTATTTTGTTACCTAAGTCAGTTCACCATGGTGAGTATAAAGTTTGACTTGGTGCATGAAGAGAATTGTTAAAAAGGCAGAAGAATAAATGAGGTCATTAAATTAAAAATGGAAGGGGAAAAAAAGAAAAAGAAAAACATAGCAACTACTACCAGAAAGTTCCATATGATTCTGAAGCTGCCCTTCAGAGAAGCAGTGCACCAGTGTCCAACCTTGTTCATAGGCACATTGGCTGTCAGTCCCCCCCTCCCCCATGTCAGGCCACTCCCCACAGCATGCTTACCCCGGCCGAAACACAGAATAGCGATCAAACTTTAACTCTTCAACCTTGGCTTCCACTTCTCCCTGTTAAGGAAAAAAAAGAGAAAAAAAAAAATCAGTGCCTAATCAAGACCAGTGTTCTCAGATAAGCTTAAGAGAATAACTCAGGCTTGAAAAGCTATATCATGATGCAGATATGCCAACAGAGCCCGAGTCCAAGCATCTGGAAGTGAAGGAAGAGGTCATTTAATCCCGCCATGTATCCCGGTTAAGAACGGTCTGCTGTTGGTTGAGGTACAGAGAATAAATGTCCACAGAGTGCTCAGTCACAAATGGGACATCTATATCGCTGCCTCCCCCGACCAAGGCTTAGGGACCGTTGTAGAACAGGGGCCAGAAAGATAGTAAGAGCCAGAGGGTAAGGGCGACTGGACCAAAACTGTTGTGGACATGGAGACGGCTGCACTCATGAGCTCACAGCAGCTGTGGCTGCCTGCACAAGACCTGCAGGAGATCAAGCCAGTCAACATTCTAACATGGAAGGGGAGGGGTTCATGAGCCCCCATCCCTAACGGGACAGTTGATGGTTTCTTGGGGAGGAGTGTCAGTTTTCTTTAAAGGTGTGGCCCCTGGTAGTGACCACGTTCCAGGGGCCCTCCCCTCATTTATTAAAATCAAAATAGACCCAAGAGGGTAAATGATGGATTAATTCACCCTTCAAAGCATCCCCACCTCCGTCCTGGACCAACACTACAGGCCGCAGTCACCTGTCCAGCATATGGGCAGATACAGCAGGTCAGAAAACCACAGTGGGCTAGACATGACCCTCTGTGTCACTCACTTCTAAGCACCAACCCTGCAGCTACCCAAACCTCTAGAAACAGGGAGATTACAAACAGATGGTGCTTTAAATTTATGAAACCATGAATTTTCACACCAGGCACCTCTGTAAACAGAGGCCAGGAGCACTCAAGTGTCACAGCTTTTCCAGGTCCACTTAGTAAAGAGACGAAGGCAATGAAGGGGCTCAGCACAGGTAAAGAACAGAGACCTCAGGTGTCAGCCTGCAGTTAAGGCATCAAGGGTCTCCAAGTGTCTCAACAGTCATGACGCAGAGCTGGTGACTGGCATTTACAACGCATCCATTTCATTGCTAGTCGAGGACTTTTAGCAAGTGGATCTGACCCACGTGAGGACTTCTGGACAAGTCTCTGGCTAATAAGATGCTGCTCCCCTCCTGCTGGAAGCCAGTGGCGCATCTGTGAAGCTGCAGACCCAAAACGTCTGCAGCTTCCTAACCTCTGAGGTGCTGCTGCTTAAGGGCACAGGACTGCATCAGAGGCACAGCACGGAGCCAGACCTGTCCTGCAGCACCAGCTGCTTCAAGGTTAGGAGATGGAGATTTCACATTAAAACAAGTTAGGGACATCACGTGTTGTACTGCCCAGAGCAAAATGTGTACGATTTGGGTTGTTTTTTTTTTCAATAAAGCAAGACTTTTAAGAAAGTCTAGCTGGTAATTGGCAAACTGCTGTAGGCTAACTGCCTCAGAGGTTTCAGAGGTATGAAAGCTCTGTCCTCTTGCCCAGTAGGGAAGCTGAAGGAAAGGCTCCTCCAGGCCCGAGAGGCACTGAGGGGACAGAAGGCTGGCCGCTGCTCACCCATGCACTTCACTAAATAATAGGGAAGACACTGGGAGCAAGCTTTAAATCACTCCACTTCCTACGTCTGTTCCTCCAAACACTGTCCCTGTCACTTTGAAAAGTGCATAATATAATGTATTTAAATGCTTCTTTAAACATTATATTAGATTACTTAGTATTGCCGATTACCCAAAGTCCATGAAAGACAGAAGCAAACAAACCTTCACTTGTAGGTACAAAAAGCTGCTGGACTTATCAGCCCCCTTGGAGGACAGCAGGTTGAAGTGTTTGCACCCTCCGGCTTTGGCCAGTTCTGCAGACTTCAGCACATAATCTCGGTCGACACGGACAAATCCTTCCTGCAGAGGGGAAAGGGATGGGAGCTGTGTCCAAATGTTGGGAGCTCATTTTAAAGAACTGCCTGGCTTGGGAGACCTGAAGTGAATGAGCATCTAAATAAAATGCACACACGATCTGGGTTCAGACCCCGAGAAGGCCTCCGGGTACCATCCTCTAGACACACAGACCTGCAGGGCTGAGAAGGCCTCCGGGTACCATCCTCTAGACACACAGACCTGCAGGGCTGAGAAGGCCTCCGGGTACCATCCTCTAGACACACAGACCTGCAGGGCTGAGAAGGCCTCCGGGTACCATCCTCTAGACACACAGACCTGCAGGGCTGAGAGATACTGGAATTCCAGGGACAGTGACATCAAAACAGACACCAAGCAAATCCACCAGGAGCAAAGAAACGGTAAGGTCAGGCCAGAAAACTTGCTTTCAGTCACGCATTTTTCTCTTCTTTTTTCATATTTTATTTATTTTAGTTCTGGGAATTGAGCTCCGGGCCTCATGAATGACAGGCAGGTGCTCTAGCATGCAGCCACATCCCCAGGCCGTTTATCTGTCCTTCAGTGACTTTCAGCCTTACAACTGTTTTCTCTTTTTTTCCGTGTCAACTCTACCATGCTGGGGGTCTCAACGGGTAACAAAGGAAAACACGGAGTTCTCCCATGGCGTGGCAAGGCCTTGCCCCGGAGTTTAGTCTAGTGAGGACAGTGTCTGAGCTTTCCCTAAAGATTTATTTCTAAGTAATGTACATATGTGTGTGCCTGTGCGTGTGAACACTGCACTGAGCGCAGATACCGCAGAAGTGACAGGCATCAGGCTGCCCCTAGAGCCGGAGTTGGTGGAGTTACAGGCAGATGTGAGCTGCTTGACATTGAGTGCTGGGCACCAAACTTGGGTCCTCTGTAAGAGCTCCATGTGTCCTTAACCACTGATCCATCTCTGCAGACCCTGGGGGGTTTTGGTTTGTTTGGGGTTTTTTGGGTTTTTTTGACAGAATCTCATTTTGTAGCCCTGGCTGGCCTGGAACTCACCATGTAGCCCAGACTGACCTCAGACTCACAGAGATTCATCTGTCTCTGCCTCCCACGTGCTCGGATTAAAGGTGTGGACCACCACAGTTCCCGAGTTTGACAGCTGTGTCCTCCAAATCACAATGTTCCCTCCAGGGGGAGAAATGGGGCTGGGTCATGAGATTCAGAAGGTTAGCAAACTTCAAGTCTGGGAAAACTGAAACTTGCAAGATTCCAGAGGGCTTCTCCTGTTGGGGACCCCTGTTGTGTAAAGTAGCAGTCTCTCCATGTCCGGATAGCCCATGGGCTCGGCTTCATATGCAGAGACTCCTTTTATCAGCAGGGTGCCTTCCCAGCATCTTCCTGACTCATCTTTTGAAGTAGCCATGGCCTCCGGCTCTGGAAACTGCCAGCTTTTCCTGTGTGATTTTCAGACAGTCTGGCAGCCTGGCAGGAGCCCACCTCTACATGTAAATAGGGTATCCCACAAAGTACCTATCAGCTAAGGTTTTTACTACCACCCCCATAGTATAAAATATCCTGGAGATCCCTGCGCCCCCATATTCTCTCTAGCTTTTAGAAGTAGGCAACAGTGGGGAGGATATTCCCCCACCTGTCAGGCCATCGCAAGCTGTGCACAGCGCGGAAGGACCGCAGCTTCATGAGTCAGCACCCTCGGGGGTGGGCGGTGGGGGGCTTCCAGTGCTGCAGCACCTTCTGAGTCATCCCTGCCCCTGTAAGTCAACCCACACTCCCGACCCTGTAAGTGACCCCTCGCCACACTCCTGTTAGTAACTCCAATAAACTTTCATTGGTTCACCACGGTGGACTTTGATGTAATTGTTACTTTGGTCTGTCGTGGGTGGGTTCCCTTTCTGGGGCAAGCAAATCGTGTGTGTGTGTATCTGTGTATGTGGTACGGTGTGTATGTATCTGTGTATGTAGTATGGTATGTGCGTGAAGTGTGTACTGTGTGTGTGTGTATCTGTGTATGTGGTACGGTGTGTATGTATCTGTGTATGTAGTATGGTATGTGCGTGAAGTGTGTACTGTGTGTGTGTGTCTCTGTGTGTGTGTGTTGCACTACCCTAGAAGCCTGTCATACAATAACATCTTAGCATCAGCACATGGCTGTGCTCCAAAAATATCTGAATGCATCAAAAAGGTAAATGCAGGGGGCTGGAGAGATGGCTCAGCAGTCAAGGGCACCGGCTGCTCTTGCAGAGGACCTGGGTTGGAGTCCCAGCACCCACATGGCAGCTAACAACTGTCTGTAACTCCAGTTCCAGGGATCTGATGCCCTCTTCTGACATCCACAGGCACTGTGTGACATGGGCGCACTTACATATATGCAGGCAATACACTCATAAAATTAAAAACAAATTTTTTTTTTTTTTTAAATGGAGCTGGGTGTGGTGGTGCACACCTTTGACAGGACAGCTCCTTGGGACACCTCCGGTTCTGGCTGCATCTCCAAACTTGAGACAACTCAGGAAAAGTGCAGTTTTCCACAGCAGAACATGCCAGGAAATGGGCTCTCAAGAGCGGGAGAAGTCCCAAACCCAAGAGCAGACTATCGCACAAAGGATTTTTTTATTGGAAGTTTGCTCTGCAGCAGTGACTGATTCTAAATGTTTAGATACGGCAATAGGTATTTTCCATAAACTGGTGGAAGGAAGCTTGGGCGCCAGGGTGGCACACGCCTTTAATCACAGCACTTGGGAGGCAGAGGCAGGAGGAGTTTGAGGCCAGCCTGGTCTACATAGCAAGTTCCAGGCCAGCTGGGGCTATGGGGAGCCCCCATCTCAAAAGACCAAAAAAAAAAAAAAAAAGAAGGAACCTTGGGGAAATACCACTTGCGACCCCCTCATTATACAGATGGAAGCAAGGTGCAGTAGCCTGGTGAGCTGGCTGGGGGTAGACAGCACTAAGCACAGCATAGGACGCAGGCTCTGAGTGAGGGTTTCCCTTGGAGCCATGCCCCCAACCCGGATTCCAGGCTCCCTCAGGCTGACTTGACCTACAGTTTCAATAGAAGCGTAGCCGCCTGTCAAAGAGTCGCACATCCTAATCCCTTGACCTGTGAATATCTTAGGTACAAAACAGAAGGGAATCCAGGTTACAGATGGCATGAAGGGTGCCCGTCATCAGACCTTAAATTTGGAGACTATTCTGGATCATCCAGGTGGGCGCTGGAAGAGGTAAGAGCTGTGAAATGTAGAAAGGGCTCGGACCCCAAACTGCTGGCCTTCAAGATGGAGGAAGGTGACCGCAAGCCAAGGAAAGCATGTGGCCTGTAGACACTGGAAAGGGAAGGGACTCTGGGAGGGACTGCGCCCTGTCAGCATCTTGACTTTATCGCAGTGACACCCACACCAAACTTCTAACTTCTGAGCACTTGGTTCACAGCTGGTGGCTCTGTATGGAGAGGTGGTGAAACTTTCAGGAGGTGGGGCTGAGCTACAGGAAGTGGGGGCCTGGGATGGGGCTTTAGCCACTTGCTTCCTGTCTTCCATCTCTGCCTCTTGTTCCAGATGTGAGGAGCTGAGGAGACTCGGGTGTATGTTCCTACCTCCAAGGAGATGTCTGCCACCGTGCGTTCCCCAGCATGGTGTGGGTCACCGACTTATCGTCCCAGACCATGAGCCCATGAGCCCATGAGCCCTTCCTTTCCTGGGTTGCTTTTGTATTCTGTCATAGCAAGTAACCAATGCCATAGGTCCTAAAAGGAGAAAGACCAGGAGAGGAAAGGAAGAGGTCCTAAGGAAGGGGGGAGGGAATGGAACACGTGGTACAAAAGCAGAAAGGGGGTACTGTTTGTGGGGAGGTGGGGGACCAGTAAGGGAAGAGTGAGTGAGCAGTGAATATGAAAAACGTACACTATGTATATCAACATGCCATCATAAAACCCCTCATTTTGTATGCTGACTTAAAATATCAATAAAAGGGTACTTCAGTATTCTTAAAAGTTGAAGAAGTGCTCTTAAGCCTAGTATTTTGAAACATTTGTTATTTTTCATTTTTGTGTATGAGTGTATGGCCTGCATGTGCGTAAGTGCACCTATGTTGTACAATGCCTGCGGAGGTCAGAAGAGGGCGTCGGATTCCCCTGGTTCTGGAGTTATGGACGGTTGTCATGTCAGCTGCCATGTGGGTTCTGGGAATCGAACCCAGGTCATCTGCAAGAGTAGCCAGTGCTCTTAACCGCAAAGCTATCTCTACAGTCCAGGCCTAGTATTTTAAAACTGAATTTTGTTTTGACTTCTCACTGACATCTATAACAAACGGCCTTGTATTTAGTATTTTAAAACCATGTGCGCGTTTACTATCGTATAGCTCTATAGTCCTGTGGAGGGCACGCACATCAAACCATGACACATACTGCAATGGAAAACATCTGCTAAACTTAGAGCTTGTGGAATTTTCCTGTCAGACATCCTCTGCAACCAGCTCCCAGATCGAAACACAGAGTATCCCAGTTACGGTGCGAGCCTTCCTCACCCTCCTCTCTCTTCTGTCACAAGTACATGTTTAACTCTCTCCACAACCTGCCAGACAATGCTATTTTTCTGTCCTACTTTAGGTAGTACAAACTCATCTCTTTACCCATGAATCAGCACTGCCTTCTTTGGTGTTGGATGCCTTTGACACTTGGACCCAAACAACTGACTTGCCAGGCTCACCTACATGCTGATCTGAATTCATGTTGCTGCTTTTCAGAATTAGTGTGGAAACAGCCAGGGGTTGGGGTGCATGCCTGTAACCGCAGCACTTGAGAAGCAGGGTGAGGAAGGTCACATCATGTCTGAGGCTAGCTTGGTTTCCCTAGTGAGTTCCAGGCCAGCCAGGGCAACATAGCAAGACCCTTTCTCAAAAACACAATAAATTGGGGCTGCAGAGATGGCTCCGTGGTTAAGAGCACATACTGCTCTTACCGAGGACAAGAGTTCAATTCCCAGCACCCACATCGGGTGACCCTCAGCTACCTGTAACTTAGCACCAGGGGATCAAAAGCTGTCTTCTAGCCTCTGCAAGCACCTGCATACACCCACATAGAGACACACATACATGTAATTTCTTAAAACATTCATTTATTTGTATGTGTGGAGGGGTGCAAACATGCATGTGCAGGTCAGAGGGAAACCTGTGGGGGTTTGTCCCCTCCTTCCACCACGTGGGTGCCAGGGATCAAACTCAGGTCATCAGGCTTGGCTGCAAGGGCCGCTGTTCACAGAGCCATCTCACCAGCCCCACAGGCACATTATTAAAAATAAATAAAATCTTTTTAAAATATGATAAGTAGGTCAAGCAAGGTAGAGCACACCTTTAACCCCAAAACTCGGGAGGCAGCGGTAGGTGGATCTCTATGAGGTCAAGGCCAGCCTGGTCTATATACCAAGTTCCAGGCCAGCTGGGGCTACAGGGAGACCCTGTCACCAAACGATAATAAGTAAATGTAAAGCAAAGCAGATTTAATACTTGCAATGCCATGACAGGAGCTTCAGGAGACAAAGCTGACGGCCCTTGGGGCCTTTTCTGTAAATTGAAATTTTAGATGTGCTGAAAGTATATGAAACCCCAAACCACACAGAGGAATCCTACTGAATTTCTCTTTCACTCTTACTTCTTCCCCTCGCTCCAACCAAAACCAGTTCTAGTAGCTGGTGTGTTTCTCACAGTACAATGCATAGCTGGCTGGTGACATAAATTCTCCTTCTGTGTTAGCACAAGTGCTGGGCTTAGCACAGCTATCTGTCAGAATGCTGTCTCTTTCAGCAGCTTCTTTAAAAATAAGGGAGACTCAGCCAATCAGGAGCCTCTAGACCGACGCTGTCTCTCTAGCTTAATCCAGAGCCAGGAGAGGGATAATTTGATTAAACTGAAACCCTAATTTATTTGGCTTTAGTCCTGGATCAACTTCTCCTTAATAGAGTGCTGTCGCCCCAATTGTTTGATGAAAATTAAAGTGACATAAATACCATGGGACTCTTTCATTCTGATCAGTCATCGAAGGCACATCAACCCCCCCAGGCTTCAGACTCCAACGTCCTTCCTTTCACCAACCCAGCCAGCAACTGACAACGGCTCCTTGAAGGCCCAGCACCCACGCCGCCCTGAGGACCCCCCGCTCTTGGCCCATCATCCCCACTCAATGGGCCCTGGTGACAAGGTGCCCATACCTCCCTCTGGGGCTGTTCTCTAGACAAAGCTAAATATTGTTTTTATGAGCAATCAATGGGTGTTAATCCAAAGCGACTTCACAAATCCTCTGCCCACTCAAGCTGATTATAAATACGCATTTTTCCAAGCTCACTAAATTTTAAATTTTCCTTCCTTCACTCTGACGGCGTGGCCTTTTAGATGCTGAATGAAACTCAAAAGCAAAAGGGTCAATGGCTTTCAAGGACTTAGAAATCAAACTGAAGCGGGAGTTCTGGGGGCTGGCTGAGTCACCAGTACACACCAGGTTGGAGTTTTTCTGTTGTTTGGGGCATGAAGAAGACTCTACAGATGGAGGACCTGCCTTTAAGATATGACTCTCTCTTGCTTTCCAACAACATAAATGAAAAAACAGTAGAAAAGTACAAAAGTAAGTTGCAGAAACTACTCCACACCCCAGAGACAGCTTTTCTGAAAAACTATAGTTTGCCTAACCAAGAGACAAGTCGGGCCGTTTATCTCAGAGTGTTAAGTCCGTGATGCTAGTGAGTCTTTACAGTTGCACAGCACACATGACCTTCTCTGAGCTGGGAATGGGAGTTCCTTTCTAGAAGAAAAGGAGTTATGTTCCCAGTGTAAGTTCCTTTCCAGGACCTGCTGCAAAGCATGTACACACTCAGCAGAGATGTGCTCATGGCTCCAAAACTAGCAGACAACCTCCCAGCTTCTCTTGAGTCTTAAATTCTAGACCTAGAGAATAGATGTCTAGTCTGTTTACCGATGCCTGAAAACTAATCAACAATACTAAAACACTTTGCCTCCAGAACAATGCATGTTGCTAAGGCATCTCAGTGCTCGTAGGACCAGAGAGTATTTGGCACAAACAAAGGTCCTGGGGTCCTTGCTGAGAAGGACCTAGCTCTGAGTGAACGGTCCCAGCCCAGCTCCTTCTCCTTCCCCTTCCCCTTTTCAATCCAACCATCAATCAGAGCAGAGAACATGCTGATGACACTGACAGCAAAGGGTATAACCTGAGACCCTGTGGGAGTCCTGGGGGTGGGGGCGGCACTTTCTACATGACCTACAGGAATGGGAGGAAGCTCTTGCTTAGAGAAAGTCTCGGGAAACACAAACCAAACAGCTACTAAGGATTCCTGAATTCATTTCAGTAATTCCTTTCTGCCTTGGAGTCAAGGAATCCTGCAGTAGGAAGGGGCTTCTGGATGCACATAAAGAGGGTACTCAATAGTACCCTACACTCAAGACTACACACCTACTGGGTTTGGGGTCCTTGATACCGCCAAGGACCTTGCCACTCCACAAGCCCCCTCCTGAACATCAAATAAATCAATGAATATCAAAAGAGAGATGGGGTATTTCTTCCTGTAAAGTAACAGATAACAAATATTGTCAGCGGTGCAGGCCTCTGCCACACCTATATGGCTCTGTCATGATAGTAGAAACCTGGCCAAAAAAACCTCAACTGTGTTCTGATCATACTTTACTTGTGGATGCTAAAATTTGAACTTTTTAAAAGTTTATGTATGTTTTAATGTGTATGAGTGTTATGCCTGCATGTATGTAAGTGTACCTGTCTCATGCAGTGCCTGCAGAGGCGAGGGGAGGGTACTGGAGCCCCTGAAACTGGAGTTAGGATGGTTGTTAGCTGCCATGTGTGTGCTGGGAACTGAACCCAGGTCCTCTGCAGGATCAGCCAGGGCTCTTAATCACTGAGCCATCTCTCCAGCCCCCTAAAATTTGAACTTCTCGTACTTTCGTATGGCATAAATTTTTCAGCCACTTAAAATCATTTGTAGCTCACTGGACATACAGAAATTGGTAGTGAATGGTGCTCAACTTACAGACTGTACGTTAAAAACTTCTGGGTGAACAGAATATATTATTGGAATCAGAAGTCATGAGAATCTACGATACCTAATGAACACTGCAATGACTGCAGAATTTAATTACGTTTCCTTAATCACATTAACAATGTCATGTGTTAAATGGCATCTAAGAACCTGAGTGGCCAGAGCCCACTACTAGCCAGTGTGATACAGGAAGGTGCGATACAGGAGGGTGCGATACAGGAGGGTGCGATACAGGAGGGTGCGATACAGGAGGGTGTGATACAGGAGGGTGTGATACAGGAGGGTGCGATACAGGAGGGTGTTATACAGGAGGGTGTGATACAGGAGGGTGTCATACAGGAGGGTGTGATACAGGAGGGTGCGATACAGGAAGGAGACCACACAAACCCTTCTCGTACTGCACACGAAGGGAAACGCATCATTTTCACAGGTTTTGAGTTTTGCTCTTCAGTGAACATTTGGTTTCAAAGGGCATCTCAGTCTTCACTTGAACTAAGCTGCTTGCATAAAACAAGGTGAAGACCATTAGAACTATGGCGGATAGGAAGAGACTGTCCCAGTGCCTTCCAAGGCAAGTCCAGTGGGGAAGCAGGATTGATCTCCAAAGGAATTTATAGAAAAAAAGACTCCCGGCTTCCAATCTCAGAGATTCCCATGCAGCAGATCTGGATTAGGGCCATGCAAGGAAGACACTGCTCTGACTAGACAGCCAAGGCCCGAGTGTGGAAGGAAGCTTAGCATCTGAGCAGCTACTGCTGGAAGGAATGGTTTTCCAAACAGTGGAAGAAAGCTGACAGACTTGTTCTGGGCGTACATTCCAATGGAAATCTGAGTGGACTAACTTGAGGTGTGTGCTGGACAACTTCAGTTGTCAACTTGACAGACCTGGGACTAGGGCCCCTCAATTGGAGAACTTCTGCCACTGAATTGGCCTGTGGGCATGTCTGTGAGGCATTTTCTTGATTGTTAAGTGATGTGGGAGGGACCAGCCTACTGAGGGCGGTGCCACCCCTGGGTAGTGTAAGTCCTGGATTGTGTAAGAAAGCAGGCTGAGCCTGGGCCAGGGGAGCAAGCCAGTAAGCAGCATTCCTTTGTGGCCTGTGTTCCAGCTCCTGTCTCCAGGTTCCTTCCCTGAGTTCCTACCATAGCCTCCCTCAGTGATGAACTGTGACCCAGGAGATGGTTTTTGGTCAGAGTAGTTAATCACAACATAAAAAACAAACTAGGAGAAAGTACATCCTGTCAAAATCCTAACCCCTAGTAGCACAGCATGTAATCTTACTTGGAGAAAGGATTATTGTAGATATAAGTACTTATAATGAGGTTGTGCTGAGCAGACTGCCCTCTCCTCCAAAAGAAAGAGAAAATACTACAAGCATAGACATGCGCACAGGGACAACACCATGTACAAAGACCAACAAGAAGAAAGCCCAGATACAGACCCTTCTCTCACCAACACTTCCACCTTAGATGTCAAGTCTGCAAAGCTGTGAGGCCTCGAGTGCTGCTGATCAGGCCACTCAATGCAGCTTTATGGGGGGCCCTAGGAAACGATTCCACAAAGGGCCACAGGGGAACCAGCTGGCTCCTCGGGGGACCTCAGCCCTGAGACAGAAGCCCTGAATTTTCTCTCCTGAAAAGACTGCTAAGACAGAGGACCCAAGTTCGGTTCCCAGGACCCACTTGGCGGCTCTGTCGGCCTCTTCCAAGCCTTTGAGGAAACTTCACACATACCAGTAAAAATACTGGCCACTGAAACACTTGTACAAACAAAAATAAATCTTTTTTAAAGGTAATTTTTTTGTTTGAGACACGGTTTCATGTACTCCAGACTGGCCTCAAACTCATTATGTAGCTGAGGCTGGCCTTGCACGACTTGATCCTCCAGCCTCTACCTCCTCCACATTGGAGTTACAGGTGTGTATTACCATGCCCGGCTTCAAAAGGCCCTTCTGGACTGGGGAGATTGCTCAGTGCATACAAGCGCCTGCTGTGTGAGCCTGATGACCCGAGTTCCATCCTTAGAGCCCACATAAAAATCAAGTATGGTGCTTGTGCTGGATAGCTTTAGTGTCAACTTGACACGCCTGGGTTGAGGGAGCCTCAGTTGGGGAATTGCCTTCATTGGACTGGCCTGTGGCCGTGTCCATGGGGTACCTTCTTGATTGTTGAGTGCTGTGGGAGGTGCCACCCCTGGGCAGGTGGGCCTATGTTGCATAAGAAAGCAGGCTGAGCAGAGGCCAGGGAGCAAGCCAGTAAGCAGCATTCCTCCATGGCCTGTGCTCCAGCTCCTGCCTCCAGGTTCCTGCCCTGAGTTCCTACCTTGGGCTCCCTGATGAACTGTGACCTGGAAGATGTAAGCTGAATAAACCCTTTCCTCCCCAAGTTGGTATTGGTCAGAGTATTTTATCACACCAATGAAGAACAAACTAGGACAGCGGTCAAAAAGCTGTAATCCCAACATTCCTATGAGCAGATGAGAGGCGGAGGCAGGACAGCTCAGGGGTGGCGCACAGCTAGATTGGAGTACACAGCATAGCCTAGAGAGGTCCTGTCTTAACAAGGTGGGAGAAAATCAGCTCCTAAAGGTGGTGCTCTGACCTCCACGTGTGCACCCCAGCACAGGTGCACCTGCACTCCCACCTACATACATGCACATTAGTAACAATTTAATTAATGAATGAAGCTTTCTCTAGGTGCAGTGCCAGCTTACTTTCCATCAATATCCTCTTAGGCATTTAACTCCTGGCTCATTTCTGAGACTACTTAGCCGCTAAACTTTGCCCTAAGTACTCATTAATTACTTTCATCTTTCCAAATAGATTGTAAAGAAGAACAAAAGATACTGAGATGCTTAAGATATGGAGATCCACTTCCATTTAAAAAAAACTGTTTTCCTCTTATTCAAGCTACAGTTTGAATGTGAGCAGCTGTTTGCATTCTCCCTGGAACACCCTGTATTTACCTCAAGAAAATCAACTGCTCCATGCTTAATGCAGCCATTTACTTTGCCGAGTCATCATCAAGCCCAGGCTGGCACCTGAGAGCTGGCCTCAGCTACTAGGACAAAAGGGAAGAGTGGAACGCATCGGCAGGAATGTGACCATTCGAAGAGGAGAAAATGCAATTCTTAGGAAAGTGGAACTTCTCTGTAATCCAGAGCTCCAGGCTCAGGGCTCAAACCCCAGTGGTGACCCGGGGTGGATGCTCTGAACTACACAAGACACGGACATCCATCTCACTGAAAGCAGCTGAAGAAGCCAGAGAGATACAGTTGAGCTAACCCCTCGGCTGGTACAAACCTAGAATTCTGATCCATATCAAGCTCCCTCAATGACACAGATGCATGGGCCTGGTATATAAAAACTACAATAAGTCAGCGTGGTGGTCAATACTGTCAATGTGACAGGACCTGGAGTCACCCAGGAGACAAACCTCTAGGTACATTGGTTACTGGGTTCACCAAGGTGGGGAGACCCACCCTAAATGTGAGAGGCATGATTCCACGTGCTGGGTCCTAAGCTGAATACAAAGAGGAAAGTGAACTGGGCTCCAGTCTCTCTCTCTCTCTCTCTCTCTCTCTCTCTCTCTCTCTCTCTCTCTGACATGTGACTAGCTCACCTGCCTTCCCGGGCATGAAGGACTGCACCCTCGCATTGTGAACCAAAATAAGCGCTTCCTTCCTGAAGCTGCATTTGTGAGGCATTCTCTTAGCAATGAGGAAAGATCTAACAGAGTCATTACAGCAGAATCACAACCTACTCAATAGACAAGTTTGACTCCAGCAAGTAAATTCTGCCAGAGGGATAAACTACAGTCAGGGTCTAAATTAAATAAGATGTATTAATATTTGCCCAGGATCTATATTATAAACCATGAGTTTTAACTATGTAGTAAGCTCTAGTTTCTGGATAGGGGCTGACTCAATTTAGAACACCATCAAAAAGAAAATAAAATGTGTATTAAAGCCGTTTTGTGTCACTGAGGGCTGAGTCATCCCAAGCGTGACTCACTGCTGACTGCTGAGTCATCACAGGGGCTGAATGAATCGTGCTTCTGAGTTCTGATGGTCTACTTCCCACGTTTAAAGCTTGGCATGAAAACAGGTTGATAAAACATTTATTATGGAAGGAAAAAAAGCTTACTGTCACGGCATGAGCCAATTACTTTTACTGAAGACAGGACTCCTGGCTTCCCTTTGTCAGCTGTGATGACTACAACGTGTGGGCAGGATGATGTAAATATTTATGATGTAGCACGCAGGCCTCAACTCAGGGCTAACTCTGGAGGAAAGATGAACTTAACAGCAGTGTTCAAAGTATAATAAAGATGGGGCAGCAGATGGATTCTTAATAAAGAGCTTATCTACATTAATTAAGCCCAAAGAAAAAGAATAAGCAGGAAAAGAATCCTTGCGGCTGGAGAGAGGGCTCAGGGGTTAACAGCACTGGTTGCTCTTGCAGAGGACTTGATTTTGCCTCCCAGCACCCACATGGTGGCTATCAAGTTCCAGGGGACCTATCACTTCTGGCCTCTGTGGGAATTGCACACATGGGTACACTTACATACATGCAGACAAAACAATAATATATCTAAAAAAAAATAAGATTTTTAAATGTTAATAAAATAGAAGATTGCAAACTGCTCTTGCAGAAGACCTGAGTTTGGTTCCCAGAACCCATGTGAGGCAGCTCACAACTGCCAGTAACTGCAGCACCCGGCAAGGAGCCAACACCCTCTTTTGGACTCTGCAGGCACCTATACTCACACAGGCACACATCTGTACATAATTAGAAATAAAATATATTTTTTGATGAAGAAAGAAACCTCTGTTATCACTGGCCAGTAAACAGGGAAGAGGGCCTTACCGCTCCAGCTTTTCTTCTGGTGGTTCCCAGGCAACAGAATCCAACATCATGGCCTTGAAAGGCAGAAGCAAAGTCATCTAGCTTTTCAAAGTCCACCACCTCTTGATTCTAAACAAGGACAAACACAGTTTCAAGTGAGTTCATACTACTTTAAAGAGAGACAAAATGCTCCTCTAGATTTAAAGAATAAATCACAGATCGTTACTGAAGGGTCTAAATACTTAACATCCAACATGGCAAATTCACTTTATCCCACCAAAAGGCAATTACTCTGGAGTTGGGTGGAGAGCTCAGTGGCAGAATGCTTGCAAGGCACACATGGGGCCCTGGGATGGAGACTCAGCACTGGAAACAAATCTGAACTGAAAACCAACAATGCACATACATATCCAGGGTACATATAACTGGAGAAGGGGCAAACCTGATCTCGAAAGCTGGGTTTGTTTGTACCTTACCCAATGGAAAACAAAAGCCCGGTGTGTATTTTATCAGGAAGGAGACCATTAGGGTATAATGTGGAGACAGCAAATGGTAATTAGACTCTCAAAGAAGACCCATGTTCAAATTTCAGGCCTAGAACTCACTAGACATATAACTGTGGCCAAGAACCGACCAGATATATGCCTGTTTTGTTGGGCTGTAAAATGTGGGTGATGATCTTTCTTCAGTTCCTAAACTACCTTTATTAGAGTCAGCCAGAAGGACCCCGATAAAAAGGCAAATTCCTGGGCTATATTCCAACACCTGTGAATCGGCTCTGCCAATTCAACAGCCCCTTCACGGCATTTTCTGCTGTTGTGGTTTTGAGACAGGGTCTCTAGCCCAGGCTGCCCTTCTTTCTTCAGTTCCTAAACTACCTTTATTAGAGTCAGCCAGAAGGACTCCGATAAAAAGGCAAATTCCTGGGCTATAGTCCAACACCTGTGAATCGGCTCTGCCAATTCAACAGCCCCTTCACGCATTTTCTGCTGTTGTGGTTTTGAGACAGGGTCTCTAGCCCAGGCTGCCCTCAAACTCCCTATGTATCTGAGGATGACCTTGAACTTCTGAACCTCCTGCCTCCACCTCTCCAGTGCTTGGATTTCAGGTAGGCTCCACCATGCTCGGTTTATACGGTACTAGAAATTGAACCCGGAGCTTCACGTATGCTAGACAAGCTCTCTACCAACTGACCTAATCCCCAGCCCCATTCTTTTTTCCTCCATTATATTTCTAATCCACACTGAAACTGGCAACTCCCAGGCAAGCTGAGTGTCATGGTGCATGCCTCTGATGTCAGCCCTGGGGGAGCAGAGGCAAGATGTCTGAGGCCCATCAGTATCTAAGCTATAGGTTTGCCTCCAAACTTGAGGCACGTCATCATCCAGGAGTTCAAATGGAACCTTGGTTGTCTCACCACCACCAGCTCTTTCAGAAGAGTGTGTACTACTCTGAACAGAAAACAAAAACAAAACCACAAAATGCCTACTTAAAAGATGTGCCACCAGAGCTCTACTCAAAGCAGATTGCAATCCCCTGTTCCACATGCCAGGACTCTCTCCATGACTCATGAAACTGGACGGTGCACAAAGCCCAGCACCTCCTAAGCTGGGGCAGAAGTGTCTATTTTAAACAAGCAAGTTCTGATATTCGGGGCATTGGCAAAATGATCTGAGCAGGAGACCGTGAGAATCAAGAACATGTATTTGCAACTGTGTTCATCACGCAAACGCTTCGTTCCGTGTAACTCGTGGGACTACATTACGATCCCAGGAGCGCTCTGTCTTGTTTAATTTGCCGCCGTACACAGAGAGCTCCTGTTTCTGTGGAGATCAGAATCTCCATAAACTCCAGCTTCAATGCGCAGGAGGAATTACCAGATGGGAGTCTGGTGTTACCATTTGCTTACCTATGAAGGTGTAGCTAACAACAAAAGCAATATCCATTTAAAGACCCGGCCTGGGAAGTCAGGAAGGGTGAATTCTTGTATCAGAGGAGCTCCACCTGCTGCTGTCACAGACCTTTCCCACTGTGAAGCGATTTCTGATTCTCTACAGGAAGTGCATGTGCAGCCAAAATAAGCCCTAAGGTTGGGGAAAGCGCCCCTAGGAGCTGCAAGACAGTGCTCTTTTCTGACTGGCCTACCCTACCGCAACCTAGTCCCACTTCGCTGAGTTCTGGACACAGAGAAGGGCTTTGCCTGAGGTCACAGGACTAAGAGGGCGATCTCAAGCCAGGCACAACTCAAGGCTTGCTGGAGGGGCTCGTCCCCGTCAGTCATGGCCAAATTTTCATCATTTCTCCCTGTCTCCCACCGCCTGGCGGTGGTCAGCAGCGTTCAGACTTTGGGTATGGAACACTGTCACCTCACAAAGCTCGAATACCCACCACATTTTTATAAGCCTCCTCGTCAAAGGTGAGTTTCCTCCTGCCAATGAGCGTGACTTTGGAAAACAGGTTCTGTCCCAGGATTTCTTTTAGGAGCACTTTGCCGGTTTCCCCGCTGGCACCCAGAATAAAGACGGATTTATTCTGCATCTTGAAGTCTTCCAGAAGCTTCGGCAGGCCCTCCTTGTCCTCCATGCTGGGGAAACAACACCCAGGAGTACCACCTTCAGTGCTAAGGGACTGTCTTTACACTGGGGGACCAGGGTTGTGAACTGTAGAGAAGAGATCCCGGCTCTCCGCAGTCCCCGCCCGGGGTAGAGCTGAGTCACCGCAGGGCGGGGCGCACTGCACACACCCCTGCACCTGGCGCACTCGGCAGGGTGTGCCCGGTGCCCCACACCACGGGGGACTCTGCATGGTGTGCCCGGGGCCCCACACCACGGGGGACTCTGCATGGTGTGCCCGGGGCCCCACACCACGGGGGACTCTGCATGGTGTGCCCGGGGCCCCACACCACGGGGGACTCTGCATGGTGTGCCCGGGGCCCCACACCACGGGGGACTCGGCATGATGTGCCAGGTGCCCCACACCACGGGGGACTCTGCATGATGTGCCCGGGGCCCCACACCACCCGGACCACCGGGGCAGCACTGCAGGGCCCAGCTCGGTCCCCTACCTGGGGCCAGCCCCGGACCCCTCGTCCCCACGCTGCAGAAGGAGCAGCACCGCCACCAGCGCGGCTGCCAGTGCGCCCAGCGCCGCGGTCCCGGCAGCCATCGCTCCACCCGGCTTTCCGCAGCCTCCCCTGCCCGCCCACCCTGTTCCCAGCCGCCACCACGGGGGACTCGGCAGGGTGTGCCCGGGGCCCCACACCACGGGGGACTCTGCATGATGTGCCCGGGGCCCCACACCACCCGGACCACCGGGGCAGCACTGCAGGGCCCAGCTCGGTCCCCTACCTGGGGCCAGCCCCGGACCCCTCGTCCCCACGCTGCAGAAGGAGCAGCACCGCCACCAGCGCGGCTGCCAGTGCGCCCAGCGCCGCGGTCCCGGCAGCCATCGCTCCACCCGGCTTTCCGCAGCCTCCCCTGCCCGCCCACCCTGTTCCCAGCCGCCAAGAAGGCGCCTACCCGCCAGGTCTTCCGGGTGACTAGGCGTGAGCGTGGCCTCGCCCCGCCCCGCCAAGGGCCGGACCTGGGCGCTGGGACCCGCCCCTGCACGACAGCTGCTCCCAGGCCCGAGCTGCCCCAGGGCGGGAGCTGCACCCAGGGCCTCGGACGCCGGCCTGTGCATCACCCCCCCTCCAGATCCTTACCTGGAGAACCCTCCCTGCCGCAGTCTTCCTAACCACCTGAGTCCGGAGCCTTCAGATTCGGCCAAAAGACATCCCCAGACTTGACGGCAGTTGGCCCTTGAAAGTGTAATTTCTTTTTTTAAAAAAATATTTTTATTATTTGGGGCTGGAGAGATGGCTCATGGTTAAGAGCACTGTCTGCTCTGCAGAGGACCTGGGCTCAATTCCCAGCAGCTAATAACCGTCCATAGCTCTAGTTCCAGGGGAATCTGATGCCCTCTTTCGACTACTGTGGATATTGAACAACATGGGTGCATTTACACCCATGCAGGTAACACACTCATACACATAAAAATAATAAATATTTAATAAGGAAAATTCCTTTTCCTTTCTGAGCTACTGTCCTGTGGCACTTTTTCCTCTGGGCATAGCATGATGCCATCTTGGACAGGGCCCTGGCAGCCATAACCATTCCAACGTACCTCAGTGGCCAGGCCTATGGTGAAGGTGATAGACTGTTAACACTCCCTAAAAGATCAAAAATAAGTCATGATACTGGTACTCAGCCCCTTCCCCCAGCTGCAAGTGATCCCAAAAGACGCTAGAGTTTATAAAAAGTAAAAGGTTAGTGTAAAGGGAGATGCCATGATGGAATTTCCATGAGGTAGCCATCCATGACAGGAGGGGACTTCAGGTGATGCAGCTGTTTGGGGGTCACCCACGCTTCTGTAAGTTACCCCTCACCCATGCTCTGTAACCCCACCACCACGAGTCTCACCAAGTTGGACTTTGGTAAAATCATACTTTGGTCTGTCATTGGTGCCCATCTGGGGGTGAATGATGTTCTTAGCTTGTGTCTTCCCAGAAAAAATGAACATTATAGATGTGTGCAATTCCAGTGGAATAGTCCATATCCTGCTTACGAATACTCCTGATGGAGGTTAGGCTCGCTCCCAGGTTTTGTCTGTTATAAAGAAGGCTCTCTGCACACCTCTGTACCCATCTCCTATGGACATGTTTCTATCTCACTCCCAGAGAACGCATACCAGTTCTGACTTTACTCACCTTTTAATTTAGCCTCTCAGTCGTCCAATGACTCAGCATTCTTTTACCAAGCCAGCCCTGAGCTGTGCTGGAACACAAGTGCCTGGTTTCCTTCTGTACTTTCAAGGTGACCTTGAGACAAGGATCTCGCACATGAGAGGTGAACAAAGCTTGAGTCTCTTCACTTTCCTTTTTTTCCTGTCCTGGGATAGACTGCAGAGCTGCTGAACCAGCCCCTGCGGGGAGGGGGGCAGAGCTGGGCAAGGAGTCCTGGAGGGCTTTGCAGACACAGCAGCCTACCTGCCCTGCATGCCCACCCACATCTGCACAGTAGGAAAAAAACATCTGTCCACTCTGGAGCTGCCTTAATCGAACATCAGCTTAGCCAGCGTTTTCCCCAATCTTGCCAAAGAATATTTATTATCTCGTGAGAGGGACAAGCTGTGCTGAGCAATATAGATTTTTTTCCAAGATGGATGAAATGCCAGATGGCCACTCTGACTAGGGAAGCTGAGGTGTAATCCTTGGGAAGCTGAAAGAAAGTGCTCCTGAAAAGCATTATGAAACATCCCCCAGGGGCTGTGGATGTGGGTCAGTTGGAGAGTGCTTATCTAGTATGCAGGGAGCTGAGGTTTCCATCCCCATCACTCAGGAGGTTGGAGGCAAGAGACTCAGGAGGTCAAGGTCATCCTGGGCTGCTTAAGACAAGTATTTTTTAAAAATCCTCCAACTGTTCATAGGGCAGTTCACGCTCAATGCTGAGTGGGGATAAAGAGAGACAGCAGCTAATGGGAACACAAGTCTGTGGCTTTCCTTCTCTGGCACCATCCCATCTTGGCTGTGGGATAATGAATCATGACCTGACATGAGCAACTGGCCCACAAACATTCAGGGACAGGAAAGGAAAGGCCAGCCGACCTGCCTCTCAACTCCACATCCACATGACCTCTGGCCTTGCTGAATCGCTCTGCACATCCTGGCCATCAATTTTCTAGTTGTCAAACGGGAGCTAATTCATTACATACACTTTGCTCCAATGAATAGACTTACAGGTGTTGGCTTTAGGAAAGACAGTAAATATTGTCAGAATAGTCATGATGCATAGGAGAGATGGAATCTTGGAGGGTCTATTTGTTGTTGTTAGAGTGCTATTGTTATTTTGAGACAGGGTCTCTCTGTAGCCCCAGCTGGCCTGGAACTCACTATGTAGACCACACTGGCCTTGATCTCACAGAGATCCACCTGCCTCTGCCTCCTGAGTGCTGGGACTAAAGGTGAGCGCCACCACGCCTGGCTCACATATTTTATGTGTACAGAGTGTTATGCCTGCATATAAGTATGTGCACCCGTGTCGTACAGTGCCTGCAGAGGACAGAAGAGGCTGTCGGATCCCCTGGAACTGGAGTTACGGACAGTTGCTAGCTGCTGTGCGACTTACAGGTGTTGGCTTTAGGAAAGACAGTAAATATTGTCAGAATAGTCATGATGCATAGGAGAGATGGAATCTTGGAGGGTCTATTTGTTGTTGTTAGAGTGCTATTGTTATTTTGAGACAGGGTCTCTCTGTAGCCCCAGCTGGCCTGGAACTCACTATGTAGACCACACTGGCCTTGATCTCACAGAGATCCACCTGCCTCTGCCTCCTGAGTGCTGGGACTAAAGGTGAGTGCAACCACACCCCCCTAGAGTGCTATTTTATTTTTATTTGTATGAGTGTATTGCCTGCATGCATGTAAGTGCATCCATGTTCTGCAGTGCCAACAGAGGTCAGAAGAGGGTGTCAGATCCCCTGGAACTGAAGTTATGGATGGCTGTTAGCTGCCACGTGGGTGCTGGGAATCAAATCGGGTCCTCTGCAAGAGCAGCCAGTGCTCTTAACTGCTGAGCCATCTCTCCAGCCCCCTTAATTACATCTTAATTAGCACTCTCTGTTTCAAGTAGTTGAAACCCCAATTTAAATTGTCTGAGTGAAAAAGGAAACATAGCAGCATGTCACTGAAGAACCAGTGTAGTTATATGGCTTATGCATGAGTAAGTCAGGCCCTCAGCCAGTGGGCCAGGACCCAGCTGCCCCCATCTGCCTCGCTTCCCTTCTAGTCGGCTTTGCTTGAAGACCCCACAAGATGACCAGCCAATGCCCATCAGCAGCACCAGATCATCATCCTCTGGTTAAGCAGAACTGATGAAGAAGGGATAAGCACTCAGTGTTATTCTTAGGAAGGGCACTAGATAAAGCTGGGGAGGGGGTTGGCCTTGAAGACTCAGACCAAAAGCTATGTCGTGGGAGTGAGTTCAATAGTAGAGTGCAGCCAGCTTGCAGCAGCCCAGCTCTATCAGGTCATTTCCTGCAGCTATAATAAAGTACGTGAGGCAAAGTTTATTAGCTCACAGTTTTGGAGACAGCATGATCTGGGCTCTTGTGACAGTCTCGTGGTAGATGGCATCACAGTGGTACTCTGTGTGAAAGGAACCAGTCAGTGATAGGAAACCGGGGTGGCAGTCATTCCAGTTCTTTCATAACAATCCTCCTCTTGGAAACTAACTGGGTTCCCAGGAGAACTACCTTAATCCCTTCCCAGGACAGGGTCTGCAGTGACTTAATGGCTTCTTACTAGACCCACCTCTCAGAGGTTCTACGAGCCTTTAAGATCCGCTTGTGGGCCAAACTCCCAACACATGAACCCCTGGGGTATGAGCCATATCTAAACAAAAGCACCCACACAGGAAGAGGCCAGGTACCAACACCCAAGCCTTGCTTCTCACTTGCCTCTAGCCCCGTTGGCACTCCTCACTGACCACATTCAACTAGGAGCCAGAGGGAACTCAGTCCAACAGGAAAACCATTCACAAGTGAAAGGCTCCTCAGTTCCAGCTCAGTCTCTTGATCTGTCCTGTGGCCCAGGAATGAAGCCAAGTGAGGCTAACACCTCTCACAAATCAGAGACCTGGGGAAGAGGTAAGGACTCGTGTGTGTGTGTGTGTGTGTGTGTGTGTGTGTGTGTGCACGTGCAGAGACCAGCAGAGGACATCAGAGTCCCTGAAGCTGGAGTTACAAGTGGTTATGAGCCTGACATGGTCTTCTGGAAGGACAGCAATACTCTTAAGCGCTGAGTCATCTCTCCAGTCCCATTTTTAAAGCTTCTCAAAGGAGTGTGTTATCCCGTTAAAGGAGAAATCCACTGTGGGACGTCTTGCTGCTGGGATCCACTTCCTCACAATAGCCTGCTCAGAGAGGGTGCGCTGACTTGCAGAAAACTGGGCTTCAGGTCTCCTATTTAAAAACAAAAGCAAAACTACGAACACTTGGATGCTCAGTACTGTTTCCCACTATATGTATAAGTTAACACTTGTAACATCTTTGTGAAGAGAGGGAAGAGGACAGAGGGAGGCTGCAGGGAGACAGCAAGCAGTCTTTCCAGAAACTCGCACGAGACAGAACCGCACTTTACAGTAGCGGATGGAGGAAATGCAGACAGGTGGGGAGGACCGAGGGGACGGTTTTCAGAATGTTTCACGGGTCCTCCTGACAGGAGCAGGGATTAGGGTAGCATCACAGAGGAAGGGCCAGTTCTGTCTGTACGGTGTGTGCAGGGTGTACGCTCGCGCATGCGTGCTGCGAGGCATCGCACGGGCTTGGCTTTCCCGTCCGGTCTCCGCGGCGCTCTGTAGCAGTTGCCGCTGCCGAGCACCAGAGGGCGCCAGACAAGGCCGACCGCGTGCTCCCGGAGCCCGGGTGTGGAAAGAGCCCCGTCTGGATCATTAAAGAATGGCGGGCTAGTGTGGGAGGCCTTATCAATGCGTTCACTTGCAAGCATTCACTAGCTGCTTTCTGTGTGTTAAATGCTGTGGGTCGAAAGACGGAGTTACGCTTTCTGTTGCATGCATTAATACCGTCAGAAACCTTAACTTTTCATGCGACCTTGTTACTTTTTAAATTTGAAATTCTCCACCTGCTACATTCTTCCGAGAAGCCAGTCTGTGGGTTGGTTGTGGGACAGGCAGGTGTAGGACATAGTTTAACCTGAGACTCTGATTTGGTTATGCACACCCCCCTTATAATAAGGCAGTGGCCTCGAGTTCACTCACCTGCATGTGTTCTGAACACATACCCCTGTCTTCTACATGCACGCCCCTCTCCAGTCATGTACCCAGCAGCCTCAGAACGCCTCTGCACCCCATCTGCGCCTGGCTGCACGAATTCTCATCTCTTGGCAATAATATAGATTTCTGTGCCCCTGGTAACAAATTTAGACAGTTTCTGTTCAAGTTACTCAGTATAACTGGGTGTTGGCTAGTAACCTAGAGAGAACCCCCTATTTGTCATCTTATGAGTGTGCACATGATTAAAATCAGATGCATCATGGGAAAGCACATGTAGTGTTGAAAACACAATATCTCACCTAATCTATCATCAAAACAGGGAAGAATCCTCACTACAACCCTTAGTAACCAACTCCTCCAGGAAGCCCCAAGCAGTAGTCCAGGCCCTCACTTACGTGGCCTGCTGTCAATCATTTTATTTTTCTGTTTTTTGAGAGGGTCTCATTATGTATCCCTGACTGTCTGGGACTTGCTATACAGACCAGGCTGACCTGAACTCAGAAACCTGCCTGCCTCTGCCTCCTGAGTGCTGGGTTTAAAGGTGTGCACCACCACAGTGTACCCCTCTCTAACCTGTAATGTCCTTTTGCTCCAGTTGCTACATTTGCAAATCTGTGCGAGCCCTTATTTTCTATCGGAATAAGAGGCCAGGAAGCTGGAACCCCCAGCCCACACCTGACCGCGGCTGACAGCTGAGCACAGAGGCTTTGGAGGGGACAACTGAGCTCCATTCTTCACTGTCAACCTCCTGTGTCCTTGGCTCCTCATCTGTGAAGTGCTTCACCTTCGAATAGTGCTTTCCTCACTGGGTGTTGTGAAGAGTGAATGAGATAATCTGTGCAGAGTGCTTGGACTGTGTCACAAATAGGAGCTTGGCCTCTGCTTATTCCTATGCAACTCAGGACTCCAGCTGCATCCAATCCACTCATGAGAGGATGAAATTCTGCCACCTGCTGGCTGTGTTGGCACAGAGACCCTTCTTAGGCTACCAAAGCCTATGCCTGGGAGGCACAGCCTCAGAGCTGTGTGGGGAGTTAAAAGGGCCGTTGCATCGGCTGTTTTTGTACTGCCGTGGCCTTAATTCCTGACAGAGACACCTTGGCTCACCCCTGCAGAGGGTTTCTGTCCATCGTGATGGGGAAGATCTAGCACAGCAGCTCACTTCAGACTGCAGTGTGGGCAGAGGCTGTTCACACCCACCGCAGACCAGGAAGCCCAGAGCAAGGCCAGGCCCAGGGGAGGGACTGCAACCCTCAAAGGACAGCCTCTAGTCACCTAGCTCCACCACCTCCTTCACCAGCTTAGTAAACAAGCCTTTATAGAGGAGACTGAGGGGACATTTCCCATTCAAACTAAAATACTCTGGAGCAAGCTAGCAGTCCTGGGAGAAGGTGGCCAAGTGCTTTCTCATCTTACAATCTCCCGAGTCAAACCAATGATCAACTGCAGTACAGGCCAGCAGTACTCACGGGAAAGAATGGTCGTGCCTCAGACGTTGAACACAGCAGTTTCCAGTGGAGGCTGAAATGGCTAGGGATCAGCACATAGCCTGGGCTAGTCCCTTCCAGTGAGGAGGAGAATCTGGGGATTGTGAGGTAGACAGCCAGGAGGAAGAGACACAGAATGTCCTGAGGCAAGAGTCCCTCTAGGCCTTGAGGTAAGAGGCCGTGCTTCTTCTTGGATGAGGAGAGTTGAGGTGGGGTTAAGGGACAAGTGCCCATATCTCAAGGTGAGCAGCTTGGGTGGTGGGGGCGAACCTCCCTAGAACTCCAGGAAGACAGGGATGTGTCCTTTAGTCCACTGCTATGTTCCTACATCTGCAGTCACTCAGTAAACATCGAGTGTATGCACTGAAGCACTTACAGCTGACTGAAGCATCCTTGCAGCCTGGGGCTGTAATGGGTCTGGAGGCAGGAAGGCTAAAATGTCAAGACCATCCTTGGCTATGTAGCAAGTCAGAGGCTAGCCTAGGAAACAAGAGAACTTGTCTCCACAAAATAATGATGGCACAGGCCTTTAGTCCCAGCACTCGGGAGGCAGAGGCAGGCAGATCTCTGTTAGAGGCCAACCCGGTCTACATAGTGAGTTTCAGACCAGATGGGGCTACAGGGAGACCCTGTCTCAAAAAAAAAAAAAAAAAACCAAACAAAACAACAACAACAACAAAAAAAAAACCAACAAAAAAAAAAGCAATTTGATTGATTCTGGAACAATTTGGTTAAACTAGAAGTCTTGCAAAGACAGTTGAAGTTGGGTCTGGAGAGATGATAGCTCAGCAGTTAAGAGCGCTGGCTGCTCTTGCAGAGGACCTGGGTTTGATTCCCAGCACCCACCCACACGGTGGTTAACAACCATCCTTAACTCCAGTTCCAGGGGATTGGAAGCTGTCTTGTGAACTCCTTGGGCATTGTACAACATGGGTGCACTTATATACACACAGGCAATACAGTCAGGCACATAAAATAAAAGTGATAAATAAAATATCTTTTTAAAAGAAACCTGAAGCTTTGAAGTTTCTCAGTCATTGATTTTTACAAAAATCAGTCTGCTTGGTTGACTTTGAAAGTACAGTCTTTTTATATCTTTGTTTTTTCACTGTAAAAAAAATCAGAGCTAGGAATATAGCTCAGTGGAAAAGTACTGTACAGTTTAGCATGGGTGAGGCCCTGGGTCCCATTCCCAGGACAGCAAAAATAAGTAAATAAAAGAATAATAATTTTTTCAGTGTTCTTCTCTTTCCTGTTTCAGGATACCTGTGCTGAATCTCCTGGCACTCCGGCTGCTTACACCTGTGGCTCTTCTCAGATCTGACTAACATGGTTAATAATTTGTAACTGGGAACTCACAATTGAGTAATTATAAAAATGGATTGCCAGAACCCTGTCAGCCCCATCTGACATTTGGGAAGCCAGCTGCTTTGGGGTCCTTTAAAGGCTTGGTGCTGTGAACTCAGAGCCTGGCACTAGAGGGCAGTGCTTAGCTAATATTCCAGCACCCAGGACTACTGACTAACAGCATTCAAAACTTTGGGATAAATTTCACAGCACCCTTTTTAAAAGCTCACCAACAAAATTAATGCAATGTGAAACTTTTAAATATACACAAAACGATAAAAATTCTATACTACATCTCCAGACTCATCTCCCAGGTAATGGAATCACAGGTGTCATGCTTTGTCTCTGTCATTTTAGTTCCCACCCCTGCAGGGATGAAAGCTTGCTTTTTTTCTCCTTAAATAGAGACCATTAATCAGTGTTAATACAGCTCCTCATTATGATCTCCAATTCATAATCAAATGATTGCAGTTGCATCAACACACTCTCATCTTATAGCTCAACTTGAATCAGTAACCAGACAAGTGACCAGACAATTGGCTGTATTTGGATGCCGGGCTCCTGAGGGCTCGTTAGTCTAGAAACAGCAGTCCTACTCACATGACTTTCTAGACTTTTTTGTTTGCTGCTGTGTTAGGTTGTTGAAGAAAGATCTATATTTGGGGGTTATCTGATTGGGTCTTCCTAATGTTTACAAATAACTATATACTTAAAATTTTTGCCTGGCGTGGTGGCACATGCCTTTAATCCCAGCACTCAGGAGGCAGAGGCAGGTGGATCTCTGTGAGTTCAAGGCCAGCCTGGTCTACATAGTGAGTTCCAGGACAGCTGGGGCTACAGGGAGACCCAGACTCAAAAAGACCAAAAAAATTTTTTAAAGGGGACCCCTTTTTGAAGATTTTACCTTTATTTTCATTTACACATATGCGTGTATGTCTGTGTATGAGTATGCACGTATGCATATGAGTGACTGCAGAAGCTGCAACAGGCTGTTGGATCCCCCAGAGCTGGAGATGCCAGCAGTTGTGAGCTGTCCAGTGTGGGTCCTGGGAACCGAACCTGGGTCCCCTAGAAGGCAGGAAGTGCTCTTAGCTGTGGAGCCATCTCTCCAGCCCCATATTTAAAATTGTAAAAATGCATTTATTTATTTGTTTATATATATATATGTGTGTGTGTGTGTGTGTGTGTGTGTGTGTGTGTGTGTGTATGTCCTAGTTTGCTTCTCCTTTGCTGTGACAGAACACGCTGACCAGTACCAACTTGGGGAGGAAAGGGTTTATTTGTCTTACATCTCCAGGTCACAGTTCATCAGGGAGCCCAAGGTAGGAACTCAGGGCAGGAACCTGGAGGCAGGAGCTGGAGCACAGGCCATGGAGGAATGCTGCTTACTGGCCCCTGCTAGACCTGCTTTCTTATGCAACACAGGCCCACCTGCCCAGGGGTGGCACCACCCACAGTGGGCTGGGCCTTCCCACATCACTCATCAAGAAGATGCCCTCAGACATGGCCACAGGCCAGTCCTATGGAGGAAATTCCCCAATTGAGGCTCCCTCAAGCCAGGTGTGTCAAGTTGATATAAAGCTATCCAGCACAACTGACCCCTTGTCAACTTGACACACAAACACATCACTATTAAACCATAACCTTTCCAACTTTTGTCCCCAAGATATGATGTTAATATCACAACATAAGACAGTACAACCTTAAAAACCCCACAATCCTTAAAAAATCCAAACATTTAAAAGTTCATAGTCTCTTTAAAAGTCTCTTAACTGTGAGCTTCTGTAAAATCCAAAACAAGTACTGTCTTATTTCAAAGGGTAGAATCCGGGACACCTAAGCAAAACCTAAGTCCAGCAAAGTAACTCAAGGCTGGCTTCACTCCAGAGCTTCTGGGCTCCACAGTCCAGCAAAGTAGCTCAAGGCTGGACATCTGGACTCATGATCTTCTGGGCTCCAAAGGGTTCTGGCAGCTCCACCTCTCTGACTCTGACATTCATAGCACACACAGCTTGCCTCAAAGACCCAGCTGGCTCCATTCCACACCTGCCATTGCCCTTGGTGGTTGTCCCATGGTCCTGGCATCTCCAAAAAGTTGGTGTCTCCATTGAAACTAAAGCTCCATGTTCACCAATGGCCTCTTCTTGCTTCTTGGGGTGCAAAGCCTCAGATTCTCTTCATGACTCCTTCAATCCTGGGGTCTTCACTGCAACTGAAGCTGCACTTTCACCTATGGCCTTTCCTGGCCTCTCAGGGTGCTGAGCCTCAGCTGCTCTCTGTGACCCCTTCACGCTTTCAACACCAGAACCATGCTGGAGACTCTTACACGTTACCAAGTCCTGCTTCTAGCTTGAGATGGAGGCTCAGGTTCCCTGTGTGTGCTGACCCCGAGGAAATACCTCCCAGAGGATTTCACCACAGTGATGCTGGTCTCTTGTTACTCACAGCTGATTTTCCAGCCCCAGCTAACCAGCATCAATTGTCCCAGTAAAGCAAAGGTTTTACTTTAAGTTCTGGTTTCTTCTTAATTGCAGCTGATTCTTCAGCCCCAGCCAACCAGAACCCATAGATTCTCAATTCAAAACATCACACGAACAGCCCTGATAGTCTCTGCTTCCCTTTGACGCTTCACAAACCAGGCCTCCATTGCTCACAACTCTTTCAGCATAACTGTTCCAAGTTCCACAGCAACTAAGCACTGAATGACTTTTCCAGCCCAAAGTTCCAAACACTTCCACAATCCTCCCAAAAACAACTGGGTCAGGTATGTCACAGCAGTGCCCAACTCTCTGGTACCAATTTCTGTCCTAGTTTGTTTCTTCATTGCTGTGACAAAACACTCTGACTACTACCAACTTGAGGAAAGGGTTTATTTCATCTTACATCTCCTGGGTCACAGTTCATTAGGGAGACCAAGGTAGGAACTCAAGGCAGGAACCTGGAAGCAGGAGCTGAAACACAGACCATGGAGGAATGATGCTTACTGGCTTGCTCTCCTGGCCCCTGCTCAGCCTGCTTTCTTATGTAGCACAGGCCCACCTGCCCAGGGATGGCACCACCCACAGTGGGCTGGGCCCTCCCACATCACTCAACAATCAAGAAGGTGCCCCATGGACATGGCCAGAGGCCATTCCAATGAAGGCAATTCCCCAGTTGAGGCTCCCTCAACCCAGGTGTGTCAAGTTGACACTACAGCATCCAGCACAGCATGTAGAGGTCAGAGGACAACTGTCAGGAGTCATTCTCTCCTTCTGTCTTGTGGGTCCTTAGAATTGAACTCAGGTCATCATGCTTAGCAGCAAGTGACTTTACCTAATGAGCCACTTGCTGACCCCACTTTAAATATACACGATTTAGTTATTTTTATATGTGTGTTTGTCTGCATGTATATAAGTGTGCCGCATGTGTGCCTGGCACCCAAGGAGGTCAGAAGAAGGTGTCAGTTCCCCTGGAACTGGAGTTATAGGTGGTTGTTAGCCTCCATGTGGGTGCTGGGAACCAAACCCAGGTAGGTCCTCTGCAAGAGTAGCCCCTGATCTTAACTGCTGAGCTGCCTCTTAAGCCCCTCTACTTTGTGTGTGTGTGTGTGTGTGCGTGTGTGTGTGTATTTTTTTTATTTGTTATTTTTATTTTATGTGTATGAGTGTATTGCCTGCATGTATGTGGGTGCACCTGTGTCATGCAATGCCACAGAGGTCAGAAGAGGGCTTCGGATTCCCCTGGAACTGGACTTAAGGATGGTTCATAGTTGCCATGTGGGTGCTGGGAATCGAAACTGGGTCCTCTGCAAAAGCAGTCAGTGCTCTTAACTGCTGAGCCATCTCTCCAGCCCCTACTTTGTATATTTTTAAAACAAGAATAAATCACCTATTTGGCTTTGGTTTGGTTGGGTTTTGTTTTGTTTTATTTTGTTTTGTTGAGACACGGTTCCCCTGTAGCCCCAGCTGTCCTGAAACTCACTATGTAGATCAGGCTGACCTTGATTTCAGCAAGATTCTCCTACCTCTGCCAGGATTAAAGGTGAGTGCCACCAAGCCAGGCTGATGTGGGTTTTTTTGTTTTGTTTTGATACTTGTTCTGTAACTTGTCAGTAACTCTTCCAATGGACTTGTGATCCTCCTTCCTCTGCCTCCCAAGTACCGGGTTGACTTATTGCTAAGGAAGAACTCAGAATCAATTATTATTAGAGCATTTAGATCACAGCTCTTGGACTTTATGCCTTGCTACTCTCAAACTAAAGGACACCAGTGTGGTAGACAACAGATCCATGTCCAGGCTCCACTCAGCTGTGCCCTGGCTGGATATCTGTCAATCTGGGCTTCAAGTTTATTATTTGCAAAATTATTTTCATGGGATATGATTTTTTAGATGAATTAAATAAGACAATTTACGATAAGTTTTTGGGACGCAACAGCACAACATAATCGACCCAGGCTAGCCAGGTCTACACAGTGAGACCCTTTTTTTTTTAAAAAAAAAAAAAAAAGAGGTCTTTGGGGCTGGAGAGATGGCTCAGTGGTTAAGGGCACTGACTGCTCTTGCAGAGGAC
>NW_008328488.1:281641-300126 GCF_000622305.1 Nannospalax galili
AGAGTAGTCAACATTTAGCTGCCTCAAAGATTTCCAGCCTGGACTGGTTCAGTCAGAAACGAGAGTTCATCTGAGAACTGAGAAGCAAACCAACAAGAAGACCATAACGTTCGCCATTGGTGTCTGAAGTTTACTCTGCAGCCCTGAAACAATCTATTTATAAAGTTAGCCGCCTGCTAAGACAGAGTCTCTCAGAACTCAGGCTACCTCGAAGCGTCAATCCTCCAGCCTCGTCTTCACTGGCTGGGATTGCAGGCACGTGCTACCACTCCTTTCTCCAGAAACATTTAAAATGTTTACTTTTCACTTATAGCAGTCTGCCTCAGATCTTTGGGTTTTAAGATGAAGCCACAATAAATTTTAAAGTGGACACGGACTTCGTATGTTGCACTATGTATAACTTGGAAAAAAACACAAGTATCTTTTGAAGGTGGTATAATTTGGCCACAGTTGTGGCATGCACAAGAAATAGCCACCCATATTCATGATACACTGAGAGGTTTCTCCATTTCCCTCAGTGACTTTGAAAAATACCTGCTTCAGTCAGGTGTGGTGGCGCACACCTTTGATCTCGGCACTCGGGAGGCAGAGTCAGGCAGCTCTCTATGCGATCAAGTCCAGCCTGGTCTACATAGTAAGTTTCAGGCCAGCTGGGGCTACAGGGAGACCCTGTCTCAAAAAGAGCCCCCCCCAAATCTTATAAGAACTCTCCTTATGCAAAATCATTACTTTCCTAATATACCATAAAAATGGTTAACCAAATTACAGTATTAAATGTCTCATGCTTTTATAGTGAATGCATGCTGGAGGTATCTGAGCGCTAAGGACCATATGCACATAACTATGCAGGAGTATACATGTGTTACTTGTAGGAAAAGCTGACTAGGTTTTATTTTTCTTTCTGTGTGTGTGCACTCGTGTGTGTGTGTGTGTGTGTATGTGTGTGTGTGTGTGTGTCTGCACAGGTGAATGCATGCCATGCCATGCATGTGGAGGTTGGACCGGGGCTTTCAGTGGTCAGTTATCTCCTCCCTCTTGTTTGAGGCAGGGACTGTGCTTTGTGCTACAGGCAAGTGGGTCCACCAGCTTCTAGGAGATTCTCCTGCCTCTGCCTTCCTTTGATGTGGGTTTTGGAGATCTGAACTCAGGTGGTCAGCTTACACAGCAAGTGTTTTTTTCCTCCTGGGCCACTTTCTTGGCCCAGGTTCTGTTTTTCTCACGAGTGATTAAAATCAAACCTACTCTAACCCAAAGAAAGGAGCAAATACCTGCACAGCTGTGGTCATCCAGAAATGACTGTGTGCAGACCGCCTTCCCGAGTTTAAAGCTGGGCGTCGCTTTCCCCTGCTATCGCTCCCTTCCTGCAGGGTCAGCCGGAACACACTCTGTCTTAGAGCAAGGCTGATGGCCCGGGAGCGCTAGTTTTTCTGCGGTCGTGGTTCCAAAGTGAGCCTAACTGTCAGTAAAACATGCTAATTGTCACAAGCAGATGTTCCAAGAAGAGTCAGCCATTTTGACATTTCAAAGCTTGCATAATTATCTACCTTTGAGTAATGCATTCCAGAATTCCAGAACTTAAGAGTTGCACAAGGCTTTGTTAAAATGGAGAGATGGCTCACTGGTTAAGAGCACTGGCTGCTCTTACAGAGAACCCAAGTTCAGTTCCCAGCACACATATAGTGGCTTACAACCGTCTATAACTCCGTTTCCAGGGGATCTGATGCCCTCTTCTGACCTCTGTGGCCACTTAGAAGGTATGCCTTACATACATGTAGGCAATACACTCATACAGGTGAAATAAAAATAATAAACATATTAAACGGCAGCTCTTTAGTGTTGGTTCAGATGAAGGCACAGCATCTTGCGATGTTGTGAAAGCTCCCAAGGGTAAAAATTCTACTCCTACCTTACGGAGCCCACTGCTGATGAACACAGATTTCCAAGTCCTTTCCTGGGGCCCGAGGTGCATCTGATATTCTTGTAGTAGTCCCGTGAATTTCCAAGTGAATAAATTATGCTGCTGTAAGAAGGCAGCATGCTGCTGTAAGAAGGAAGGCAGCGTGCTTAGACTCAACATGCCTGAGACTTCACTTCCCAACTGACCTTGGACAAGCCCTAGGTTTTTTTTCCGGGATTCAATTTCCTTCTCTGTAACACGAAGCCAATAATTCTTCTCTCAGAGGAAGTCACGAGACTCAAACGAGCAAAGATGTTTGAGAAGATGTAATAATTCTGTAATGTTGCAGACTTTTATCTTAAGCTTTGTGATATTAGAAAGTACTAAAGATTAGAGTTTGGGGGTTGGGTATGGTGTTTGCCTAGCATGCTCTATGTCCTGTAGTATCAAATAGTTAGCCCAGGTTTAATTCATTTTGTAAAAACAAGAGCTCATCCACTTCCTTAATATGCAAATTTGCTTTTGTCTTTAATAAGTGGTAACATTATATCTTACTTTGTTTCTCCATTGCTGTGACAAAACACTCTGACCAATACCAACTTGGGGAGGAAGGGGTTTATTCGGCTTATATCTTCTGGGTCACAGTTCGTCAGGGAGCCCAAGGTAGGAACCCAGGGCAGGAACCTGGAGGCAGGAGCTGGAGCACAGGCCATGGAGGAACGGTGCTTACTGGCTTGCTCTCCTGGCCCCTGCTCAGCTTGCTTTCTTATACAATGCAGGCCCACCTGCCCGGGGGTGGCATCATCCACAGTGGGCTGGGCCCTCCCACATCACTCAACAATCAAGAAGATGCTCCACAGACATAGCCACAGGCCAGTCCAATGGAGGTAATTCCCAAATTGGGGCTCCCTCAACCCAGGTGTGTCAAGTTGACACTAAAGCTATCCAGCACACATTATATGTATATTAAAGAACTGTTTTTACATAAATTTCTTGAGGCTGCCAAAATGTCTCAGTGCCTAAAGGGGCTTACTACCAATCCTGATGACCCAAGCTTGATCTCTGGGACCCTCATGGTGAAAGGAAAGGACTGACTGTGGCTGGCCAAGTTGTCATCTAACCTCCACACAAGCACCACAGCTCTTGTGCATGCACACACACATGCATGTGTAAATATTTAAAATTTTAAATGCAATTTCTTTATGATTTATTAACAGTAAATATTTGATTGTTTATTTTATACACATATATACCTAGAGTTGTGTCAAAATTTCTCAGCAAAAAGGGATTGTGTGCTGAACGTGGTGGTACAATGCCTTTAATCTCAGCACTTGGAAGCCAGGCAGATCTTTGTGAGTTCAAGGCCAGCCTGGTCTACATAGGAAATTCCATCTGGGGCTGCATAGTGAGACACTGTCTCAGAAAAAATGGGAGGTCATATGTGGGAGAAGTTTAGGAAGCCCTGCTGTATAATAAGGTAGTAATATTGATCTTAAATTGCAAGTTGAGATTTTATTTTTTTAAAGACTTATTTGTATTACTTATGTGAAAAAAGATTTAGTTTTATTTATATCTGTGTGCATGCCTCTGTGTGGGGATGGGCACGCAAGAGCAGTACTAGCAGTAGCTAGAAACAGTATCAGATCCCTGGAGCTGGAGTAACAGGCAGTTGTGAGCCACCTGATGTGGTGCTGGGAATCAAACTTGGGTTCTCTCCAAGAGCAGGAAGTGCCCTCGGCCGCTGAGCCATCTGTGCAGTGCTGGAAGCTGGGATTTTAAATAGGTTACTGCCAGTGTTGACATGGCATGTAGGCAGAAATCTCTGAATTGTTGCTCTGAAGGTGAGACACTACTCACACCCACTGTGTTAGTTTTCATGAAAAGCCCACTCTCCAGTGTCTCTGTGTGTATACGTGTGTGTGTGTATGTGTGTGTGGTCTTATTGTATTAGCAAAGCTCAATTGACAGTCATTCATTTGGCAAAAGTTTACTGAGCAGAGACTCAGTGTTGGAAACTATTAGAACTCAGAGTTGGACTTCTGGCCTGGGAAGCTTGTGTCCCCAGCCACTGTGAACATCTCCCCACACTGCCTGCAGGCCTGTTACAAGCAATGATGTGGGGTTAAAGATAACTGTGATGTGGGCTGGGGAGACAGCTTGGTGGGTAAACAGCATGAGGACCTATGAACCCATGAACCCAGAACACATGTAAGAAGTTGGGGATGGTAGGGCTTGGTATAGTCCCAGCCAGGAAACAGACCAGTGGAGCCTGGGGAGGCTCCCCATCAAGCCTGTCCAGCCAGAGTGGTGAGCCCAGGTGCAGGGAGAGACTCGGTCTTAAGGAAATAAGGTGGAGAGCCACAGAGGAGGACACCCAGTGCGATGTCTGGCCTCCACACACAAACTCATGGTTATGAGTACCAGCACACACACATGTGCCCATACATACACACATACTCACATATACACATGTAGGAATGACTTTTTTACATTCTGAACAAATGACTTTTACCTATCTTGCAACCAAAAAGTGAATCTTTTTTCTTTTTTTCACAAGAGACAAGTATTCCTTATAGATAACGTCCTTCATACATGTATCTATTTATCCACTATATTTCAGGCATTAGAATTCAGCCCTGCCAAAAAGTTAATCTTGTCTTAGCTTGTTTTTAACGTAGACCATCTCAGTGAGCCTTGAGCTCCTCTTGTAATGGAAAACATAGCTCTAGTTCCTCATGACCCTTCCTTGCCCTGGATCTGGAATAATGTGTGTGTGTGTGTCTAGGGATGAGAGAGGGCAGAATTCTCTAAGTTCTGTTATTTACGTCCGCATTTCACTGTACAGTAAAAGGGTGAGTCAGCCGTTGTTTTGGAGTTAAGTTCCAAGGGAATTCTGAAGGAACAGGTTCCCAGAAACTTCAGTCTGCTCTTGACCTTAATGCTGTGCTGGATGGCTTTAGCTGTCAGCCTGTCACAGCAACAGAACGCAAGACAGATCCTGAGAGTCAAGCTGCTTCCTACTAGGACAGCGCCAGAGCCATGATGTGGCCTCAAGTAGTAAAAGGCACACACAGACAGACACACACATATAGACATACACACATACCCCCACTCCCCCCAAATACACACATACATGCACAAATACATACATGCACACATATATATACATACACACATACAAATATACACACATATATTCACATGCCCACATATACTCACATACACACAAACATCACATATCACACATGTACATATACCACACACACATACACACAAACATACTGCCACATACACACATACCCATAAAACACATTCATGTACTTATCACACACATTCACACACGTACACATATACATACATATGCTACACACAAATACATATTCACACATACATGCACATACATACACATGCCACCCCACAAACATACATTTACATATACACACAACATACACACAACACACATGCAAATATGCATATGCATACACCTGTACACACATACACACATATATAAAACATGCACATACACTTACTGCACACATACACACATACATATAAACACACATACATACATGTGTGCACACATAGATACATACACATACCACACACACATTGTTGCCCAAGTTCTCTCAGGGTCTCTTGCACTATCAGACAAACCATATAACATATTTTTATGTGAATCGATTATAGTTTATACTGTGTGGGGGGAGGTAACTCACAAAGAGACATACACTGGGTGCCCAGCTCCAGTCCTCCGGCTCAGAGCCCGCCATTCCAGATTGCTCCTGCAGCCTGCCCATAGTCACTGCTAGCTTTCGCTTGCGCCCCCCGTGGGCCCACAGTCTCACCTGAGGTCGGTAAATGCCAGCCATTTGTTCTTGTGCACCCACTGCCGCGCTCTGGTCTGCTTTGTTCCAAGATGGCACAGCAAGCCCCTCCTCCCATGGCTAGCTCTTCACAGTCAATTCTCCTCAGCAGGCCCCACCCCTTGGAGGAAGCAGGCTGTTTGGGACACGCACACACACATATACCACATGCACATACATACACACATACACACACACACATCACATGCATAAACATATATGTAAACACACCACACACATACATGCACACACTACACATATATGCAAATACAACACATACATGCACACATACATATACCACAGGCACATACATACATATACACAAACATACCACACACATACACATATGCACATACACACATAGACACCACACACATGCATATACACATGTGCACACACATATATGTACATGCAACACATGCACACACATACAAAACATGCAAATACACTTACACACATACACACATACATATAAACACACATACACATGTGCACACATAGATACATACACATACCACACATACATATATCACACACACATATATACAAATACACAAATCACACACATATACACAAACACCACACACATACACATATGCACACACACACACCACACACACATACACACCACACACACATATATGTATATGCATATACTACACACATATACATGCACATACAATGCACACATGCACACACACAGTAGTGATTGTGGAACTTTTGACCTAGGCTTTATCAATCAGAACAGTCTAGTACCGCAGACCTCTGGGGACTGGAATGACCTGGCCCAGGACTGCAGTGCAAAGTGTTGCTTCCTCGGACCAGGACTAACACCCCAGGAGGAGAAGCAGAGAGCAGCTCTCAGAGGTGTCAGGAGGGTGGGCCGGAGAAGACACGGTGCTTAGAGCTAGGGCGGCAGTGGTTTCTGGGTAGCGTTCCACCTCACTCCGGTCTATCCCGGCCCTGGCTCTCACAGCCCGAAAGGCAGAGTTATAGTTGACTACAGAGAGGACCTGGAGCAGGGCCTTGACTTTCTGTGGTCCTGTAGACGCGAGCCAGCGTGGACCCAGCAGGCCTCCCCTTCCCAGCAGTATCAGCAGCCGTCCTCCAAGGGCCCCCATGGGGCAACGGACTTGTGACTACCTCCTAGAGCAAGCCAGCTGAGCGGGAAAGCGCACCTTCTCCCTATTGCAGGCTAGGTGGAGGCAGCTACTTCCAGAGTGAGCCTCTGGGAGTCTCCCGCACATAGCAGGTGAGTTCCAGCTTCAAAGGGAAACTGCTAAGGTGCCCTTTCTGCTGTGATCAGGGATTCCAGATGGCCGTACCTTGCCTGAGTTAAGATAGCAGAGTCCTTTAGCCCACGGTGTAGACAAAGCCAGTTGAAGAAGTAACATGGAGCCAACGATGACTTCGGGATCTGATTATAATTGTGGCAGCGCTGATTCAAATTCTTCCCCCTAAATACCTATTGCCCTGCACTCCTTGCTCAAGTGTCACAGCCAGCCATCTGCTGGGATGCAGCTCACAGGCAAGAAGCATCCACAGTTCCCATCCCAGCTTCATCTTGCTCCGTGGAGGCTAAGGTGGTACCCAGTGATCAGGGAGGGAAGATTTGCTGTGGCAGGACTGTTGCTGATAGAGAGATTTCAGACATGGAGGCTTCATTCAAGAATCATGAACAAGGGCTGAAGAGATGGCCCAGCAGTTAAGAGTACTTGCTATTCTTGCAGAGGACCAGGGTTTGATTCCCAGCACCCACATGGCAGCTATCAACTCCAGCAACTCTAGTTCCAGGGGATCTGATGCCCCCTTATGATGTCTATTGGCACTGCACACATACACATATACAGAAACACATAAAATAAAATAAATAAATCTTTTTTAAAAAGAATCATGAACCAAGAGTTTGTGACACCTTGATCTGCACCCCACTTTTCTCTTACCTATGCAACACACTTGCTTTGGTAAACTTCCTTACCTTGTAGTGGCTCAGATAGACTGGTAACCTCACAGGATCTAGAATGACTTGGAGACAAACCTCTGAGCACATCTGTGAGGAAGTTTCTAGATTTGGTTAGTTGAGGTGGAAAGACCCACCGTAGAGCTGTGCAGCACCATCCCATGGATAGGCTTCTGGACCACATAAAATGGGAGTGGAGCACCAGCATCCATCTCTCTCTGCTTCCGGCCTGTGGATGCGATGCGACCAGCCGACTCACCTCCTGCCGTCATTCCTTCCCCACCATAACAAAGTGCACCCTCTGACTTTGAGCCCAAATAAACCCTTCCTCCTTTACCTGGCTTTTGCTGTGTTTTGTCACAAGAAGAAGAAAAGGAACTCATATACTGCTGGTAGCAGTTTCCTTACTGTGTGTTCAAATGAGAGTCTAGTTACATTTTTCTAGCTCTCTGGGCATGGGACTTGGGCACATTGCTAACCACAGTGCTCCCTATTTGGGAGGCCTTGGAAATGGGCCCCTCTAATTCCCTGGTCTAAAGCTCTGCATACAGCGGGTTTCTTTGTGGTTAGCCCATTGATTAATAATCCAAGGTAGAGTCAGCACAGCTACTCCACCTCTTTGTAGGTCCCTCTTGCTATCCATTGCTGTTGTAGCCTTTTGATGAAGGCCTCAAGTTAACAAGCTCATTCCACATCTACAGCTAAGACATCCCTTCCTCCTCTTCCCATTGCAAATGAGGGCAATTTCATCCCTATCACTCTTAAGCTCCCTCGACCCCCAAAGCCCAGATACCAATTAGCCTCCATCGGAGATTAATAAACAATACAATAATGACAGATAAAAAGACTAATTCTTTGGCCGAGAGAATCAGTTTAATTAATTTAATCCTGGCTGAAAGATCAGCTGTGGCCAGCCCTGCTCACCAGCAGGGCCATTTATCCCAGTCTGTCCCAGCCCTGAAAGCCAGGGTGTGCTTGGAAGCCCGCACTTAGACGACAATGAGAAACAGATTGCACTGTCAGGCTTCATTAAAGGTGATCATTAGCATTTGGATCTGAAGACCGTCACCAGCTCTGAACGCCTCACGAGTCTTTCCTGGTGCATTGTGAAGTCCGGTTCAGCTGTGAGACATAAAATTTCTCCTTGGACTCCCGGGAGGCAGAGGGAGGCTACCGTTGATGCCTGTCGCTGGGCAGCTTAAAGGACAGATCCCCAGGGAAGTGACAATCCCAAGACTCTTCATTTGAAAAGCAAGTCGTGTGCAGCTGCCTAGGCTGCGGGTATTTAAAAAAAATATATTTTTATTGAGTTTTTGTGGATTTCATATAATATATCTTAATCATATTTAGCCTCACCTCCTTATCCACACCCCCTTCCTAGCCCATCCACAGGATTTCATGCATTCTGCCATATATGTTAAGGTCTATCGAGTCAAGTTTGGGTGCCCAGATGTCCCTAGGTATGAGTTCATCCACTGGAGCCTGTTCAACCTGTCTAGCCTCACTCCCTTAAAGAAGATCAACTGCCCTCCTTCTCCTAGAAGTGATCAGCTGCCAATAGCCCCTGGCCAAAGTTGTGGCCTGCTGCCCCATTCCCCAGTTCTGTGCTGGTTTTTGTCTGACAGAGTTTGCAAGGTCTCGTGCATGCTGTCACCACTGCTGTAAGTTCATTTGAGCACGGTCCCAGGAGCCTGTAAGACTCTGTTTCCTGGTCCTGCACGTCCTCCCCTGGCTCTGACAATCTTTCTGTCCCCTCTTCCACAATGGTCCCTGAGCCCTGGGTGGGTGAAGTTTAATATAGGAGTCCTGTCCAGGGACACACACTCTGCAGTGTCTTATTCTCTACACTTTGGTCAGTTGTGGCCTTCTGTGTTCATCGCCCTCTGTTGTGTGAGGAAGCTTTGCTGATGAGAGTTGAGAGATGCATCAGTGTTCCTCTATGTTCCCTGAGCCTTAGGTGTAGAGGTTCCACTGTAGATGTGTCACTTAGGGCTGGGTATCCCTCAGACACTTACTCTCTGTGTGTGACCAGTTGTGGAACTCTGTAATAGTTTCTGTCTGTTGCAAAAGAAGCTTCTTTGATGAGTGGTGGCTGGGAGACTTGTCTGTAAGTATAAGGTTTAGTATATAGTAAGAAATTATGTTTGTCTAGGGATGTGACAGACAGGATTTTCTGTAAGATCTATGACCTCTCCAGCCATGTGTATTTGACTATGTTTACAGGCTATGGGTATTTTTAAGGAATGAGAGGCTCTGGGACTCAACTATTTCAGTCAGAAGAGGGTGATAGATCACTTTCCAGGGGCCCATTCTAACTGTCCACATGTGAAACAGCTGAAAAGGGCTTTTCAAAGGAACCACAGCCAGTGACAAATAAGGATGTGCTATCCCAGTGGGGAGCAGAGAGTGCTGTGGGCCAGAGGCTCAGAAGAGGTTCAGAAAACTGTCCAAATACAATTTAAAATCAACAGCCCAGGGCACAATTTCCATCAGCATTGGGGAATGCTTTCAGTCTGATGAGTTTGCACAAACTACAGAAAATTTAATTTCCTTCCTTCCTTCCTCCTTCCCTCCCTCCCTCCCTCATTCCTTCCCTCCTTCCCTTCCTTCCTTCCTTCCTTTCTTTCTTTGACAAAGTCTCATGTAGCCCAGGCTGGTCTCCAATATGCAATAATCTTCTTGCCTCAGCTTCCCAAGTGCAAAGATTATAGACATAGGCCCATACTTAGCAGGTAGTTCCTTTTAAAAAAGAAAATACTAGGGCTGGAGAGATGGCTCAGTGGCTAAGAGCACTGACTGCTCTTGCAGAGAACCCGGGTTCAATTCCCAGCACCCACATGGCGGCTATGAACCGTCTTTAACTCCAGTTCCAGGGGAATCCGAAGCCCCTGCCTTTCAGCCAGTCCAGGTTGGGGGGGGGGCTCTATTCTCCTCTTCCTCCTTCTCCTCTTTCTCCTCCTCCTCTTTCTCTCCTCTCTGTCCTCTCTGTTTCAAACTGCCAATTTTAAAAACTACTTTCTATCTGCTGAAGTATTTTTGGTTTTAGGTGACTTCATTCAAGGAGGGAAGCTTTTTAAATTCTCTCTTTCCCCAGTGAATGGCAGAAGACTCCTGTATCTTGTTTCACAATCAGGTCCCCTGTAGTCACACTGTCCTACCATCAGGTCCCCTGGACTGCACCTCAGTACCCACAGCAGTGATGCTTTTATTTACTTAGTATATTATGCTTTGGAAGATGGAATCTCAAGTGAATATTCTTTAAAACAATGTCATCTTTGATTTCTAGTCATTTTTATAAATTGGACTTTTGGGGATTCCATGAATTTTCTTACCAGATGGAAATATGAATTCCCAAAGCTGGGTGTGGTGGCACACGCCTTTAGTCCCGGCACTCAGGAGGCAGAGGCAGGCAGATCTCTGTGAGTTCCAGGCCAGCCTGGTCTACATAGTGAGTTCCAGGCCAGCTGGGGCTAAAGGGAGACCCTGCTTCAAAAGACCCCCCCTCAAATAATGAATTCCCACACATTACTCAGTGGAATTGCAAATTTCTCTCACCCACTGGATTGTCCCATGAACCACGGGACTTGAGCCTCCAGCACAGGTCGCACACACCACCCGTGAGGCGGTGAAGGTGGAGCATAGGGTCAGCTTTGCCATTGGCCTTGGCAGTTGTCAGTGCGCTGAGCAGCCTCATGCCATGCTAAAGCTCAATGTCGGAAGTCCTTTCCAGACCCGCTCAGTTGTCCCAACTCGCTGCAGTGGGCACAATCTCTGCTCGCCTGTCTTCGTGTTTCCTTTGGGGCGTTCCCTTGTGTGCAGCTTTAGCTAGCTCTCACACTAGAAGCTAAGAGTGCCAGGCCTTGCATTTTCCCTCCCAAGAGAAGTTTGGGATGGATGGACCCAGAACTTCCCTGTAGTCAAGTGGACACCTTCTCCCAGGACTTTCTATCATGAAGAGTGTGTGAGGGTCCCAGATAGTTACAAGAGCAGACAGAGATTGTGGGTGTGCTGAGCCTATGTAGTGGTTTCTCCCTAATCTTTCAAATCTTTCATGCATCCTCCACTGTCTCCAAACCTAGCCCCTTGGCCTCCTGTCAATTCTCTGAGCACCAAATATATATTATACCTGACTGTGATGGTTGGTCACTCTTAGTGGTCAACTTGACTTGATCTGGAGTCAGCTAAAAGGCAAGCTGCTGGGTGCTCCTGTAAGGAGGTGGCCTGGGAAAGGGCTCGGCAGGAGGGAGCTTCTGCCTGCTTACATTGCTCTCGCTGGTGAGTTCTCTACCTGTTGCTGCTGCAGATTTCTCATCTGATGTTAGAACCTTTGGGTTTCCCAGACGGACAGAAGACCAGCAGCTCTCCAGGGATCCTCCAGGCCTTCAGTGCCAGATTGGTACTGTGAAGGAACCCAGCCTTGTGGACTGAGCGACTACTGGGTTTTCAGTCTCCTCAGTGTGACACTTTGCTGGACTCCCCAGACTGCATCATGTAAGCCAATCTGACAAACCCATTTTCATTTGTTTTTGTTCCTCTGAGAATCTTGACTACTACACTAACAGATTCATTGTTTCGATAAAACCAGAATCTATTTTTATTTTCATATTTTACTTATTACATTTTAGAACTTGTATTTTATGCGTATGAGTGTATTGCCTGCATGTGTGTAAGTGCACCTGTGTCACACAATGCCCACGGAGGTCAAGAAAGGGCATTGGATCCCCTGGAACTGGAGTTATAGATGGTTGTTAGCTGCCATGTGGGTGCTGGGAATTGAACCCAGGTCCTCTGTAAGAGCAGCCAGTGCTCTTAACCGCTGAGCCATCTCTCCAGCCCTGAATCTGCAATAAAAATCCTATAACTAAGCCAAGCATGGCCACTGTACACATGAAATCCTGCCACTTGGGAGGTGGATACAGCAGGATGAAGATCGAGATGATCCGTGGCGATATAGTGAGCTTGAAGCCAGCCTAAGCTACATGAGAACTTGCCTTGAAGCCAGCCTGAGCTACGTGAGAACTTGCCTTGAAGCCAGCCTGAGCTACATGAGAACTTGCCTGAGGAAAACAAAAATAAGGTTGGGGAGACACTTACTCAGTGAAGTATTTGCTGTGCAAGCATGAGGGCCTGAGTTTGATCCCCCAGAACTCGTGTAAAAGAGTTGGGAATCAAGGCAGGCACTGCGCTAGGGGGCAGAGACAGGAGGATCCCTGGAGCTCGCTGGCCAGCCAGCCCAGCTATAGCAGCCAACTCTAGGCTGAGAGAGAGAGAGAGACCCTGTCTCCAAACCTAAATGATGACCAATTGAGGACGACACCTAGCATCACCTCTGGCCTCCACACGAATGCACACACATGGACACACACATGCACACACACACCCCAACAGCAAATGTCCTAAGTCTACTTCCACCTGCCTCTCTGCAGAGTCCTCTGTGACAACTGTGTGTGTGTGTGTGTGTGTGTGTGTGTGTACGTCTCAAGAGGTCTATAGGACTTCAGACCTAAATCTCTGTCTGCCATTGATATAAGAGCAAAAGAATTTATGTCACCAGCTTGGTAGGTGGTGCCCTGTATTTATCACAGGCCTGGGCCCAGAGGTGGACTGTGTTCTCTAAGCTACTTTTCTGGTTCTCAATCGTTAGTGTCTGAACACCAACATAAGGTTCCTGGATACCCACTAGGTATCTCTAGATCAACAGGAGAGTCTGGGAAGGGTGGTCTGCAAACCATCCTGTGGGAAACACTGGAAGCCTGAGGAGAAAGCTATTTCTTTCTTTTTTAAATATTTTACTTGTTATTTTTATCTTATATGTGAGTGTTATGCCTGCATGTAGGTAAGTGCACCCGTGTCGAGCAGTGCCCACGGAAGACAGAAGAGGCCATCGGATCCCCTGGATGGAGTTACGGACAGTTGTTAGCTGCCATGTGGGTGCTGGGATTCGAACCTGGGTCTTCTGCAAGAACAACTAGTGTTCTTAACTGCTGAGCCATCTCTCCAGCCCCTATGAGGAGAAAGCTATTTCATGACAAAGAAAAACTTACAGGAACCTATGAAGGAACAGAAACAGAATGGTCACCTAGCTGTACCTAGGGTTGAGTCACTAGATTTTTTTTAAAAGAATATATTTGTTGTATTATATAAGCCAAAATTAAAATGAATTTATGCCACTTGCAATGGAATCTACTGCGTGGTTTCATTTCGCGCACCCACGAGGAAAGTTTAGCTTTGTCCCCACTTTATAGAGAAGGACACCGCCTGGCAAACCTGGACTGTGCTAGAAACAAGCATAAGTCAGAGCAAAGGCTGTAGAGGCAGCTCTTGCTGTGGGAAACCCTCCCTTCACTAAGGCACACAGGAATCTTGCTCTTCCTAGATCCCTCTTCCCACCTTGGGGAGGCTTTTCTGAAAACTGGACTCACCCAATAATCCTGTGGGCTACCAAGTATAAACAAGACTCTGCCTCAGACACCCAGTGGAATTATTCAGAAATGGCTTTGAGTTTCAGGTTTCTCTTCCTTTTTTACTTTACCAGTTCCATTCTGAACTCCCCAAAGAAAAAGAACACGTCTTTTCATTTTGTTTGTTTTCATGACTTTGTGGTTTTGTGTGTCACTTTTTGTTTCTAGACAGAGTCTCATGTACCTCAGGCTGTCCCAGAACACACTGTGCAGCCGAGGGTAGCCTTGCACTCCTGATCCTCCTGACTCCACCTCTCGAGTGCTCGCATTACAGTTCTCACCATCATGTCCATCTCAAAGATCACATCCCAAATCCCTCACGCTTTCCTAGAAGATGCTCAACTAATAACAGCTAAATTATAGGTTGATCAGATTGACACAAAAAGTCAGGTGCACCTATAGATCAGCTTTCGTCCTCAAAAGAAATCAGAGATTATAACTAAGAAACGTTCCGCAAATTCAGAGTCCAAAATGCAGTCAAGCCTGGGTCAAGACATTCTTCTGTGTTTTCATTTCCAATGTGTGTTTTCCCGCTGAACCAACAAGACAGGGTTGCTAAGCACGCACACTGCAGGTTACAGAAGGGATACCCTTGTGAAGATGCCTTATGCCCCTCCACAGGGGACGGTAGGATAGAGAGCCCCAACAGCCTGAGATCCACTGACGAAGCGGTCCATTTTTCACTCTGCAAGCATTCTTATGAAAGTATCATCAGTGTGTGTGTGTGTGTGTGTGTGTGTGTGTGTGTGTGTGTGTGTGTATGAATCAGATAATGGTTATGTGAATTATATGAGCTAAGCATACACAGAGTTCAGTATACAACTTGGTATAGATCGTAATCCCTTGTTATATTTTGGCTGTTCTTTTCATGACCTTGTTCTTAGCATAGATCGGTCATACTGCCGTCGTACCCAAACTCCTCCTTATGCTGTTGCTGGCTGGTAGTAATTCCACAGCTACCTGGGGCTTTTTAAAAGTGCTTGGCTCATTCTCACTACAGAAACCTCTGTGCAACCCTGTGAGGGAGGTATTGCTCTTGCAACAAGCTCAAAAAGGGAAAGTAATTTGCCGAAGATCACAGAGCTTGCAGGGAGGAGGGGACAGGTTCTGAACGTGTAGGCTGGCTCTAAAGCCAGGGATCTTTTTTTAGATTTATTTGCTTTTATTTTATGTGTATGGGTGTTTTGCCTCGTGTATGTATGTGCCTGGTGCCCATGGAGGCTAGAGGAGGGTTTTGAATCCCCCTGAACTGGCATTACAGGCAGTTGTGAGCTGCCATGTGGGTGCTGGGAATCAAACCCAGGTCCTCTAAAAAAGCAGCAAGTGCTCTTAACCTCTGAGCCATCTCTCCAGCCCCCTAGAGTCAGGAATCTTAACCATTGTGTAGAACTTCCAAATTCCTCTGTGTTCTAAGGCACATATCAATTTATTATGCGCAAAAAAGTTTGAAAATTTGATTGTGAACCATGAGCTCTTGTCCATCATAAGGCACACACTGATACTCTGTTGCCTAGTTAAAGGAGTTTGGGGAATTAGATTAAGGATGATGATGATGACTAGACACATACACCACTTGCTTTGCATCTAATGCTATTGAAAGCACTTTGCACACACTAACTCAATTTTCACAATAACCCTGTGAGATAGATATGACTACACTAGAGAGGTTAAGTGTCTTACTCAGTCTCCTAGTTAGTTTTAACTGTTAACTTGACACAGCTTAGAGTCTTTAGATTCACTTGTGGGCATGTCTGTGGGACATTTTCTTAATCACTGATTGATATGGAAGGGCCCAGCCCACTGTGGGTGGTGCCGTCCCTAGGCAGGTGGTCTTGGGTTATACAGGGAAGCAGGCTGAGTCCAGGCAGGGGAGAGCAGGCCAGAGGCACGGAGCCTATGTGGTCTCTACTTCAGTTCAGACCTCCAGTTCCCGTTTGAGCTCCAGACCTGACTTCCCTCGATGATGGAGATGATGGACTGTAACTTCTACGCTGAAATAAATGCTTTCCTCTCTAAGTCGGTTTGGGTCAGTGTTTATCACAGCAACTGAAAACAAACCAGGACAGTCAGTATGGCACAGCCAACCCCCACACAGGCAATAAGTACTGAATGTGGGATTTAACCTCAGTAGTCCATGCCATTGTCCAAGCTCCTGCCCACGACGCCATGCTGTCCCCACAGCTACTGAAGGAGTGAGTCAACTACTGCTGGTACCACCAGGGCAAAGGCAAAGATTGCCCCAAGTTGGAACTGTAAAATTCTTACCTTGTATTAAGATGCGTATTTAACGAGGACTTAAGAAAGTAAACCAAGTAGCTGTAAGCATTGTATCTGCACACACACACACACACAAAACACACACACACACACACACACACACACACACGAGCATTGTATCTGCACACACACACACACACACACACACACACACACACACACAGCTCCTTTATGAAAGAAGCTCTTTCTGAATCGCTGACTCCTTACACTTGAGGCTTACCACTTCTCCAGCTACAATATGCCTGGAACAAGAGGAGACCAGTTGAAGGCTAGGAGTGGATTTTCTGAGGAAATTGCATGCCTCCATCACAGGCCTTTTGCAAAGATCAAAGTGGGAGTGTTATGTGACAGAGCTTTGGACACCGAAGGCAGCACAAATGGATCATTATCGACACTGCACTCAGAACACAACACCAAGCTCCCTTCCCAAACAATACTCCGATGCAGAATCCCAGGAAAGGCAGGCCTTGAAGTCCATGGCTTTTCTTCTTCTTGTCAAGAATTCAGAGATTTTTGCAGAGGTTTGTTGTCATTACTGTTAGGATTTTCTTCTCTGGGGCCTCACAAGACTGGCTCTTGTCTGTGCAGTGAGACTCATAGCAGACCCAGCAGGTCACACTTTCTAGGGATAATCGCGTTTGTCGTTGTAATAATTAATTCACTACTCAACACATGTGACTAAATTACTCAAAGACGTCTTTGTGTCTTACTTAGGATGAAGAGCACCTCCACCACATCAAGGCAAATTCTGCTGGAAACCAGTTCCTTGCAGAGACACACAAAAAAGTGAGTTGTAAATGCCACAAGGCCATTACCCTGTACACTAACTTAAAATTTATTTTTTAAACTTTATTTTTTATTTTATGTGGATGAGTGTTATGCCTGCACGTATATAAGTGTACCTGTGTCATGCAATGCCCTCAGAGGTCAGAAAAGGGCTCTGGGTTCCCTGGAGCCCCAGGCAGTTGCGAACCACCTGACATGGGTGCTGGGAACTGAATTCTGATCCTCTGGAAAAGCAGAAAGTACTCTTAACTGTTGAGGCGTTTCTCCAGTACCCTTTCTTTTGATAAAAGAGCTAGCTCTGTGTGTGTGTGTGTGTGTGTGTGTGTGTGTGTGTGCACATGAGTGTTAATTGCTTATCTAGCATGCATAAGGGCTTGGGCACTGTAAAGACAAAACTCTTCCAAAATTCTACTTTTTTTAAAAAACTTTAAAAACACTTTATTGAGAATTTCATACATGCACACAAGGCGTTCTGACGGCCCATGTACTTCTTTCTTTTTCTTTCTTTCCTTCTTTCTTTTAAATGGGGCTTTTGGCTACTCTAACATTCTCCCTCTGAAGAGGTAACCCTAAAATCTTTTAGGGATTAGATAAGAGCTCCCAAATACTTTTGAGATTTTTGGCCTTTGGAACAGAGTATGATGCTAAGAGGCTCCAAGGACATTTTGACTTTCAGCCAAGAAACTGGCTACTTTTCTTTGGGGTCCTTTTACCCTAACTGCCTAAACAATTCCTACTTATCACACCATCCTCTGAAGGGGTCACCCAAATTGCCAATATGGAATAGGGAGGCAGACTGCGCTCTGGCTTCTTCCATGCTGAACAGGGATGCAGGGTGAGGCAACCGGGGTACCCCTTCAGTGGGTCTATCTAAAAGACTCCCAAATTGTGTAATTCTGTAGGGAGAAGAAAAAGTCCTTGATTGGTGAATGGGGGATGTGGAGGAGAAGTAAAGAGTAATTAGCATTACAAGTTCTAGACTGGGAACTAGAAAAAAGTCAGAACAGGGCTGCTGGGGGCTCGAACCAGTGACCCGACCCTGGGGAGGTGATGATTGGGGATGAGTAAGCATGCCTTTTGCCAGCCCATGCCACCCCCATTACCGGGGACACTCAGATGCAACAGGGAGCCTAGTCAAGCAGGGACTCATTTATTGCAGGTGTTACAAAGCTTATAAAGGCACCTGGAACTCCCCCCTCCCCCCTGAGGGTGTATCTTAAGGATGGTCACGTGCTGTGTGG
>NW_008328488.1:301455-331263 GCF_000622305.1 Nannospalax galili
ACTCTTTTAAAGGCTTTCCATTTCCTTGAACAGATAGGTTCAAGACCCCAGTTAAGGGATAAGGGGCAGAGAGAAGTCTCTTCTCTATTACTCTGTGAGTGAGAAGGGTCAGGACAGAAAAAAGAGGAAGGGCTCTGGGACTCAAAGAATTGAGGGAGGCCAGAAAGGTGGCTTAGCAGTTAAGAGCACTGGCTGCTCTTGCAGAGAACCTGGGTTCTGTTCCTAGCACCCACATGCCAGCTAACAACTGTCCTAACTCCCAGTTCCAAGTGATCTGATGCCCTCTTCTGGCCTCCATGAGCATTTCGTGCACATGACGCATTTATATACACAAAAGCAGAACACTCACACACATGAAATAATAAATCAACCTTAAAAACAAACTAAGAAGCATGGAGGGATAAAAAGGAAGCTCAGACAAGAACTAAGCAGCCCACGTCTCTAACCCAGCTCCCTCAGGGACAGTGCCATGCCACACACACAGGTCAGCCAGGATGCAGGACTTCTCAAAGACAACAGACAGGCCGATGAGCTGATGGAAGAGCTCTGTTCCTCCGAGCTTCAAATCCAGCCAGGGAACTTGGTTCAAAGGTGATTCCGCTTGAACACACAGCTCTTTTTAGAAAAGAAATCAATTATAGTGTATTTTGGTCATATTCCTTCCCCCTCTGCACCCCCATCTTACAACTCCCTTCATGTCCTCTGCATTATTTTTCTTTTTTAAAAAGCCCATGAGGTGCAAGTTTTGTGTTGCTGTTGCTGGAGTTTATCAAGCTCTTGAACGAAGATATTGCAGTAAGAAGTTGTTCACATAAATGTGGAAGTTTCTAGCTATGAGCGTCTCCATTAAAAAACAGACTTGGGTGTGGTGACTCACATCTATAATCCTAGGACTTAGGAGGCTGAGACAGGAAGATTGCTATGAGTTTGAAGCCAGCCCAGTGTTCCAAGCCGAGGCCAGCCTGAAGTACAGTGTAAGATTTTGTCTCAATAAACCAACCAGCCAAACAAACAAAACAGGGCACTTTCAGCCTAATGATGCCTCCAAGGTCTTAAAAAAGGACAAACAAAACCCAGAATTAGAAAGAATAATGTTTAGAGCAGAAATAAATGAAAGGAAAACACCCAACACACAAAACCACAATACAGCATATCAATGAAATGAAGAGTTGGTTCTTTGAAAAACAAAACAAAACAAAAAAGACTCGAATAGAATGAGAGATGAAAAATGGACTATTACCACAGATACCACTGAAATTGATAGGATCATTGGGAATATTTTGAAAAATTATAGGCCAGTAAAGTAGAAAATCTAGAAGAGATAGACACGTTTCTAGACACATACCTACAAAGACTGAATCAAGAAGAATTTGAATATATTTTATACATTATGGAAGTGTTAAGGAACAAATATAATTAAAAAATTAAAATCTAAATAAATCAGTAACAAGCAACAGGATTAAAGTTGTAATAAAACATTTCACAACAAAGGAAAGCCCAGGACCAGATGGACTATCAGCGAATTCTACCAGACTTTTAAAGAGCTAATACCAAGGATCCCTAAAGTAGTCTATAAAACAGGAATGTAAGGAATGCTGCCAAACTCATTCTGTGAAACCTGATACCGACGAGATTAGGACACAGAACAGAAAAAAGAAAATGGACCGGTTTCCTTGATGGGTATAGACAGAAAAATTCCTGGTACTTGCCAATCAAATCCAACAACACATTATAAATATCTCACACAATGATCTGGTTGGTTTCAGTCCGTGGATGCAAGAACAGTTCAGCGTACACAGACTCATTTGTACAACACAGCGTGTGAATAGAATCAAAGACAAAGATCACAGGGACTCAACAGATTCAGAAAGAAATGATCTTTGAGGAAACCCAACATCCTTTCATAATAACCCTGAACACACACATAGGTATATGTCCTAGTTTGTTCTTCATTGCTGTGACAAAATACTCTGACCACTACCAACTTGGGGAGGAAAGGGTTTATTTAGCGTACATATCCTGGGTCACAGTTCATCCGAGAGCCCAAGGTAGGAACTCAGGGCAGGAACCTGGAGGCAGGAGCTGGAGCACAGGCCATGGAGGAATGCTGATTACTGGCTTGCTCCCCTGGCCCCTGCTCAGCTTGCTTTCTTATGTAACACAGACCCACCTGCCCAGGGGTGGCACCACCCACAGTGGGCTGGGCCCTCCCACATCACTCAACAATCAAGAAGGTGCCCCACAGACATGGCCACAAGTCAGTCTTGTGGAGGCAATTCCTCACTTGAGGCTCCCTCTACTCAGGTGTGTCAAGTTGACATTGAAGCTGCCCAGCACAATTGACCTCTTATCAACTTGACCCACCAACATCACTATTAAAACACAACCTTTCCAATTCTTGTCCCCAAGACACAATATTAACATCAATATCACAACATAAGACAGTATGACCTTAAAAGCCCACAGTCCTTAAAAAATCCAAACACTTAAGAGACTGTTAAAAAGAAGCTGAGCTTTTAACAGTAGGCGCCTATAAAATTCAAAACAAGTACTGTCTTGTTTCAAAGGGAAGAATCGGGCACACCTAAGCAAAACCAAAGTCCAGCAAAGTAGCTCAAGGATGAACATCTGGGATTCACTCACCATCTTCTGGACTCCAAAGGCTTCTACCAGCTCCACTGCTCTGACTCTGCCATCCATGGCTCATACAGCTCATCTTGAAGACCCAGGCCAGCTCTATTCCACACCTACTACTGCCCTTGGTGGTCATCCCATGGTCCTGGCATCTCCAAAGAGCTGGGATCTCCACTGAAACTGAGGCTGTCCCTGCACCAATGGCCTCTTCTGGTCTCTTGAGGTACAAACTCTCAGATTCTCTCCATGACCCCTTCAATTCTGGGATCTTCATTGAAACTGAGGCTGCACTTTCACCAATGGCTGTTCCTGGCGTCTCAAGGTGCCAAGCTTCTGTTGCTCTCTCTGACCCCATCACACTTTCAACACCAGACCCATGCAGGAGACTGTTACTCAATACCAAGTCCTGCTTCCAGCTTGAGATGGAGACTTGGGTCCCCTTTGTGTCAGAGCTTCTGTGTGCTGACCCCAAGGAAATACCTCCCAGAAGACTTCACCACAGTGACACTGGTCTCTTATTACTTACAGCTGATTTTTCAGCCCCAGCTAACCAGCATCAATTGTCCCAGTAAAGCAAAGCTTTTACTTCAGGTTCTGGTCTCTTCTTAATCACAGCTGATTCTTCAGCCCCGGCCAACCAGAACTCACAGATTCTCAATTCAAAACATCACAGGAACAGCCCTGATAGTCTCTGCTTCCCTTTGAAGCTTCACAAGCCGGGCCTCCATTGTTCACAGCTTTTTCAGCATAACTCTTCCAAGCTCCACAACAACAAACTCTAAGCACTCAATGACTTTTCCAGCTCAAAGTTCCAAAGGCTTCCACAGTCCTCCTAAAAGTATCAAGGTCAAGTCTGTCACAGCAATACCCTACTCTGGTACCAATTTCTGTTCTAGTTTGTTTTTTCATTGCTGTGACAAAATACTCTGACCAATACCATCTTGGGGAGGAAAGGGTTTATTCAGCTTACATCTCCCGGGTCACAATTCATCTCTGAGGGAGCTCAAGGTAGGAACTCAGGGCAGGAACCTGGAGGCAGGAGCTGGAGCACAGGCCATGGAGGAATGCTGCTTACTGACTTGCTGCCCTGGCCCCTACTCAGCCTGCTTTCTTATGCAACACAGGCCCACCTGCCCAGGGGTGGCACCACCCACAGTGAACTGGACCCTCCCACATCACTCAACAATCAAGAAGATGACCCACAGACATGGCCACAGGCCAGTCCTATGTAGGCAATGCCCCAATTGAGACTTGCTCTACAGAGGTGTGTTAAGTTGACACTGGAGCTATCCAGCACAGTACAGAAGGATCAAAAGGATCAAACCTCAACTTCATAAATGCTATACATTAAAAAAAAAGCAACATCATAGGTAATGGGGAACACTAAAACACTGCCTTTGAAATCAGGAACAAGACTATTTATTCAAGAATAGTTTTTGAAATTTTGGCCAGCATCACAATGGAAGAGAAGTTAAAGAGAAGAGGCCAGAGCATACTTGTTTGGAGATGGTGTATTTATATACCTAAAAAATCCTAAAGATGCCACCAAAAATCTCTTAGAACCTATAACAAAATTCAGTAAAAAGTAGCAGGATACAGAATCAACATGAAAAATCAGTAGTTTGGGGCTGGAGAGGTGGGTCGGTAGAAGACAGCACTTCCTGCTCTTGCAGAAGACTGGGAACTTTGGTTCCCAGGGTTTATGTGGTGGCTCACACTCTTTGTAACTCCAGTTCCAGGGGATACAATGCCCTCTTCTGGCCTCTGTGAGCACCAGGCACACATGTGGTACATGTACATACTTTCAGGAAAAACACTTATATGCATAAAATAAAAATACATGAATCTTTTTTTTTTTAATCCAGTAGCTTTTCTATGCAACAGTAATGAACTGACTGAAAAGGAAATCAGGAAAACAATCCCATTCACAATAGCTTTAGGGAAAAAAAGTACCTAGAAATAAACCTAACAAAAGCAGTAAACACCTTTATAATGAAAGTTGCAGAACAGAAAATAAAAGGAAAAGCACTCAAATACAAAAAGACTGCCAACGTTCACAGATGAGGGAGGTTAATATTTTTAAAATGTCTGCATTACTGAAAGCAATAGGCAGATTCAATGCACTCTCTATCAGAATGTCAACGACAGTCTTTACAAAGCTAGAAAAAATGCAAAAATTCATATTGCACGAAAGAATAGCAGTGAAGACCACTGACCAAACTCCATGGGGGGCAACAGTTTATTTGAGAGGAAACAGACCTCTGGGCTGCCTTTCAGGGGGCAGAGAAACAGCAGCCAGCAGGGGAAGTCAGACATCTTTTACAGGCAGTTAGGTGTTTGGGTAACTTTCCATGACATAGGCAGTTTAGCTCAGGGTTGGTTGTTGTCCCAGAAAGCAGAGGGACTTTCCCGGGGCTAAGTTCAAACCTGCCATTTTAGCTGTGGTGCCATTTTAGGAGCCTGTCAGGAACCTAACACATATGGAAGCACAAAATACCTAAATAGCTAAAGCAATCCTGAGCAGGGAAAGAGATGCTGAAGGCATTACCATGCCTGACTTCAACTGTGTGACACAGCCACAGCAGCAGCACCAGAGGGTACTGGCATCGAGCTCACACACAGACCGCGGGAATAGAACAGAGGACCCAGAAACAAACCCTTACAACAGTAGTTGATTCTCAACGAGGAACCAAAAACACTTGTGAGAGAAAAGACGGGCTCCAGAAAACCTGGATATCCACATGTAAACAATCAAAACTAGATCCCTATCTTTAAAAAACAAGAAACTTAAAATGGGTCAAAGAGCTTAATGTAAGACTTGAAACTTTGAAAAAGTAGGAGGGAAATACTCCAAGATACTGGCACAGGCAACAATTTTCTGAATAGGACTCCAATAGCTCAGGAAATCAAAACAAGACTTGACTCACAGCACTACATCAAATTAAACACTTCTGCACAGCAAAAGAGGCAACTGGCAGACTGAAGAGACAGCCTACAGGGCCGGTGAAAACCTCTTCCAGCTGTCCATCTGACCGATGAATATCTAATGCTCAAACTAAAGACTTCAAATAATTCAACAAACAAGAACAAGTCATCCAACCAGTAAACGTACAAATGGTCTGAACAGACATTCCTCAGAAGAAATACAAATGGTCAGTAAATGTATGAACAGTGGCCCATCCCCTTCAGCTACCAGGGAAATGCATACCAAGGCCATACTGAGCTTCCATCTCACATGAATCAGAATGGCTATTATGGGGGGGGGGTATTTACAAGTATATGGGGTGGGGAAGAAAATATTGTGGGTGAAAATGTTAATGTAGCCACTATAGAACACAGTATGGATGGAAAGTCTCAAAAAGCTAAAAATAAACTACTGCATGACCTAACCCTGGGGATGTGTACTCAAAGCATCAAAAATATATAAAGAAGTATCTATGTTTCCACATTTCCTGCCGCAGTAGCCACAATGGCACAGCTGCAGAATCAGCTGGAGGATCTGTCAGCAGATGAACGGACAGAGGACGTGTGGTGTGAATAGGCTTCGGAGTATTAGTCAGTGATAAGGAAGAAGGAGGCCACAGTGTTAGCAGGAAAATGGGTGGAATTCGAGGTTATCACATTAGATGGAATAAAGTAGATGCAACAAGACATGTAACGTCTTCTGTGTGCAATAGTTTAGTGTCAGCTTGACACGCCTGGGCAGGGGATCTGTCAGCAGATGAACGGACAGAGGACGTGTGGTGTGAATAGGCTTTGGAGTATTAGTCAGTGATAAGGAAGAAGGAGGCCACAGTGTTAGCAGGAAAATGGGTGGAATTCGAGGTTATCACATTAGATGGAATAAAGTAGATGCAACAAGACATGTAACGTCTTCTGTGTGCAATAGTTTAGTGTCAGCTTGACACGCCTGGGCAGAGGAGCCTCCGTTAGGGAACTGCCTCCATGGGACTGGCCTGTGGCCATGTCGGTGGAGCATCTTCTTGATTGTTGAGTGGTAAGGGAGGGTCCAGCCCACTGTGGGCGGTGCCAACCCTGGGCAGGTCGGCTTGTATTGTATAAGAAGGCAGGTCGAAGGGCTGGAGAGATGGCTCAGAGGTTAAGAGCACTGACTGCTCTTGCAGAGGACTCAGGTTTGAATCTCAGCACCCACATGGTGGCTAACAACCATCAGTAACTCCAGTTCCAGGGGATCCAGTACCCTCTTCTGACCTCTGCAGGCATTGTAGGCGCAGGTGCACTTACATACATTCAGGTAATACACTTACATACATAAAATAATATTAAAAAAAAGAAAGCAGGTTGAGCATGGGCTAGGCGAGCAAGTCAGTAAGCAGCGCTCCTCCATGGCCTGTGCTTCAGCTCCTGCCTCCAGGCTCCTGCCCTGAGTTCGTACCTTGGGGTCCCTCAAGTGATGAACTGTGGCCTGGTAGAGGTAAGCCAAATAAACTCTTTCCTCCCCAAGTTAGTATTGGCCAGAGTGTTTTGTCACAGCAACAGAAAAGTAACTTATACACCTTCTCTCACAAATGGAAACTTGAGCAATAATAATAAAAGATCTGAAAGGGGAGTGGGGGGTAGGGTGAGGGGTCCATGGGCAAGCTGGGGGGCATGGGGAGGGACACAGCATGGCCTAAGCCCAAACTGCCACCACGGAGTCACGAGTATGCAAATGACACACATTAAAAGCCCTAATAAGAAAAGGAATTTTTAAAACATGTTTTATTTATTGTTTTTATTTTATGTGTATGAGTGCTTTGCCTGCATGTATATGAGTGCACCCGTGTCGTGCAATGCCCCGGAGGTCAGAAGTGGGCTTCGGATTCCCCTGGAACTGGAGTTAAGGACGGTTTGTAGCCGCCATGTGGGTGCTGGGAATCGAACCCAGGTCCTCTGCAAGAGCAGTCAGTGCTTTTAACTGCTGAGCCATCTCTCCAGCCCCAGAAAGGGAATTTTTTAAGTCAACGGCCGGCCATGTTACAGTCTGGAGCTGCTTTGTCTGGAGGAAGGAGGCTTGGCCAAATGAAAGCTTAGGACACGAAATAAGGCATATTTTAATGTGAGCCAAACTCCTTTCTGTAAAGTTTGGGGTATTGGGTAGATCCCCACTTCCCTTCCATCTGAGGGGTGGAACCCTCACCTCCTTTTCTCTGCAGTAGAACTGTGATTTTCCTTCTGGACGCTTTGAGGAGATGAGCTGTGGGAGGTGCCACCCCGCCCACGGCAATCAGCCTGTTTCCAGGTGTGTCAGAACCTCGGGATTTCTCTGATGGGAATTTCCCATTCGTGCTGTCAGCCCCACAACTGGCTTTTAAGTGTGCAGGGCCCTTGGCACCGTGTAGCAGCACTGAGCCTTTGTTTGCTATGCTTCTCATTTGGATTCGTCAGGCTGTGTTTGGCTCTGTAAAAAGGTTTCTAGGTTTCCTGTTTATCAGGAAGGACTCTCACTAACTGGGCTCTACAAATACTTTGCAATTTAAAATTTTTATTTTTGAATTTAAAATTGTAAATAATAATGACATTAATTATTATGTTTTTTTGAGATGGCATCTCAGTGCATGCGTCCTGGAACTCACTGTGTGGCCCAGGCTGCCTTGACTTCACCGCGACCTTTCTGCCTCAGCTACCTGAGTCCTGGGATTACAGATGTGAGTCACCACACGTGGATATATTTAATTCTAAAGCACTGAAATTATTTAATCTATCTGAACTTTTTATGTCAGACATGAGTTTGGGAATGTTTTGATGGACAGTGCTATTTATATCATAAGTCACACATTTTATTGCTCTGTAGTGTCACATCTCACGATATAAATATTCAAATATACTAGATTTTCACCCTTCCTCTTTGACCTTCTTATTTATGTCATTCAGTAACACAGAGAACAGTAAACTTCTGGTAAGCTTGCTTTTCTTTGTTGATTGTTGCTACTAATAAAAAGGAATAAATATCAAATTATTTATACTTAAAAGTTTATTATTCAAATTAAAAAGCCGATGGCCTGGATGTTTTCTGGAACTGTCATATCACCTTTCTGAATTTCATAATGCATCAATAGACTACAAAGGCTAGCCTTAGCAAACCCATGCGAACCTGATGCCAATCAATCAATCAGTCAATGATTTCCAGTAAGTCAGTTTTACCTCCAAGAGCAACTGATTGTGGACATGTCCTGGGCTTTCTTCAGCTTCTGTTTCTTTGTCTGTGAAAGGGGCATCAGTCACTGCCACCTGCTCTGCAGAGAAAGAGACAGAGCTGGAGGCAGTCTATACATTCAACAGATGCTGCTGATGCTTGCTGGTTTTCATGTGTCTTGCTATGTGGGCCCTCTAGAGATCTTTAAATATGACACCATCTTACAAACTGCCTTTCCTCTCTCCACTGGTAATACAAGAGTGCGTTAGATTCCCACACATTGGGCTAAAGAGGTAGTGGAGGGGTGGAGAGCTCGCCTAGCAGGTGTAAGGCACTGAGGTTTATCCCCAGCACCACTGAAGTGTTTTCAAAGCCCCGGCCAGCTACTTGAGAGGAACTCAGTGTTCCATGGAGAACAATGCAGGGCCAAAGCTGACTCCCCAAATCCCCAGGTTAAACAGACTTAAGCACCCACACTGCAGGCCTTCCTGGGGAGGCGTCTAAGCGGATCACTCCCATGGAAGGCTGGGTAAAAGGGTGAAAGGTTAACAGGCCAATCCCAGGACAAGGTGTCAGCCCAATGGGGTATTTAGAACATTTGCTGAAGGACTTAGTCAATGGAGTTCTTTACTTCCAACAGCAAAAGTGTTTAGGAAGAAGAAAGACTTTTGTGTGAAAGAATTTGAGAAATCTATTTGGGTTCTGTCTTCTCCAAGGGAACCGAAAAGGTTAAAAATTTCCCCCTATTTTAAGGAGACAATTACGGATACAAAATGTTAAGACTTGTTTTATATTCTGAGATGCAATATCCTATTGTAAGACTCCCTGTTCAGTAGCTTTAACTTGAAATGTCTCTTCCACAGAAAACCAGAACGAACAGGAAAAACAGATGGTAATCTGATCCTCCGACAACAAATACTTCTAATCTTATTTTTAACTTTTCAACAAAATGAGTTCTCCAGTGAAATCTTGATTTTGGGCAAAGGCCAGAAGAGGGAGATAATTTCAGAGTTTGAGGAAAAAAATGTAATGGGGCATTTCTCCCCCCAAACCCCAAGGTAAGAATAACTTTTGTCCTTCAAATTACAAAGCGCTTAAGCACTAGATGTCAGCAGTGCTTTAATTAAAAATGGAACTCCATAGCAATTAGACCACAGATCTGGTTGAAAAGAGATAAAAGCACTTTAAAGTTTATTTTATTTATATGTATATGTGCGTGCCTATGTGCACATGAGCCCAGCGCCCACAGAAGCCAGAGGCATCAGATCCCCTGGAACTGGAGTTATGGGTAGCTCTTGCAGAGGATGGAGGCTCAATTCCCAGAACCCAAGTCAGGATGTTCACAACTGCCTGTAGCTCCAGGTGAAGGGTCTCTCACACCCTCTTTTGGCCTCTTTGGGCACCTCCCTGCTCAGATCTGGCATACACACACATACACATGATAAAAATAAATATTTTTTTCAAAAGTCATTTTAAAAGAATATGGTAAACATTGTCACAGAGTCTAGCAGTTGCCAGTACTCAGCAGGAACTCAGTTGTGTCCAAATCTCATCTTGTCCTATCAAAAAAGTAAGGATGGAATAGAGCATCACATGTATGCTATGGTTATATATGCTCATGGGTCAAGACCAAGACCATGAGGAAATAATAAAAGGCATACATCGGGGGGGGGGCTGTGAGGTGACCCAGGGGGTAGACGTGATTGCCACACAAGCCTAGTGACCTGAATTCTACCCACAGAGCCCATGTAAAGGTGGTAGTAGAGAACTGATGACACAAAGTTGTCCTCTGACCTCCAGGCATGACATGCCCCCCCTAATAACAACAACAACAGCAATAATGATAAACTATGTGTGTGGATGAAGGGATTAGAGGTGATTTTGTTTGTTAAATGTCTTTAAAATATTTTATTTATTATTCTTATTTTATGTGTATGAGTGTTTTGCCTCCATGTGTGTAAGTGCATCACATGTGTGTAATGCCTGCAAAGGCCAGAAGAGAGCATCAGACCTCTTGGAATTGGAATTAAGGACAGTTGTGAGCCGCCATGTGCGTGCTGGGAACTGAGATTGGGTCCTTTGTAAGAGAGGTAAGTGCCCTTAACAGCTGAGCCATCTCTCCAGCCCCAAAGTTTTAATTTTTAATTTTATTTGTCTATTATTATATTTTGTCTGTTCATTTGTTTTTTGAGACAGGGTCTCCTTCTAGCCCCAGCTGACCTAGAACTCTGTATGTAGACCAGCCTGGCTTCAATCTCATGGATATCTGCCTACCTCTGATGGAATTAAAAGTGTGCTACTAGAGTTGCAATTTTTACATTCTATTTAAGACTGTCCCAGAAGGATAAGAGAAAAATCTTCATGAAAATAAGTGTGTCAATTTGCCATTTTGCAGAAGAGATATTTTATAGAAAATCAAGTCAGCCAGGTATGGACATTTACAAAGTAGAATCAGGGAGTTCACAAGTTCAAAGTCAGCCTGAGCTATATAGTAGACTGTTGTGTGGAAAGGGAGAGAGGAAAGGAGAGAGAGAGAGAGAGAGAGAGAGAGAGAGAGAGAAGAAGAGAGAGAGAGAGAGAGAGAGAGAGAGAGAGAGAGAGAGAGAGACTCTTTCCCCTGGAAGAAAAAGAAAGACCTGAAAATCAGAGAAATCTCAAATTCTCTGTCTGGTTTTGCTTGTCACTCAAACCCTCCATCTTTTCTTATTTATGTTTATTTATTTTGTGTGGATGTGGTGTAGGTGCGTGGATGCATGCATGCCACGGTGGCATGTATGGAGGTCAGGGGACGACCTGGGGGAGACTGTTCTGTTCTTCCACCATGTGGGTTCTGGGACTGGAACTCAGGTTGTCAGGCTTGCTGGCGCACACCTTTACCTGCTGAGCCATCTCAGCAACTTCCCTCCGTTTTTCCTTTCTGCTCAGGCTAAAGCTCTCCTGCCTGTCAGAGGCACTTGGAATCTCCCAGAAGGTCTGCTAAGCCCCCAGTTTCACACAGTCAGGAGAATAGACTCTTCTTAAGACTCTCCCCTCATCTTCCCTGCAGGGCTCTCCTATCTACACCCTCCTCAGGACCAGGATGGCAACAGCCATGGGACTGGGGTGTGTGTGAGTGAGTGTGTGTGGGGGTGGGGGTGGGGGTGGGTGTGTGTTCATAGTACCATGCCTGGATCCATGCCAGGCTCCAGTTTAATCTGCTACTGCTTTTGTGTGACCAGTGCAAATGTCCACACATAAGGAAAAAGTCAGACAGCATCTTAGTATAAGATGAGAGATGTGTTGTTCAAAGCCACTATGACTTTGCTGAGCTATAAGTTATGTGAAGGCAGGCATGGCCCGAGATGTGCCATAGCAAGCTCACACAGGCACACGAGAATGCCATCCCACCTTCCCAGGACTCTGTGGGTTGGTTGGTGTCACATCGGTTGTCTAATTTCAGGCATAGTAGGAGTGCTCGCTCTAGACATGGGCAGACATCTTCTGGACAGTCAATTGATAAATATCCATCAGCATCTCTCCTTGTGTCTTCCATTGTTCCTGCTGCACAGAAGCACTTGATTAATGCTTGTTACATAAATAAGAACAAACGAACAAGTCAGTCTATTGACACGGCCTCCTCCGAACATTTTCCACGCATCGCCAGCCTCTCCTTTGTGTTCTCATGATTGACATACACACCCTGGTTAAATCAAGTTGTGATTACCTTACACGTGAGTTTTCCCCACCAGTGTGAGACTGTCTCAAGAGATTATTTCTTGGGAATTGGCAATATAGTGACATCACTCAGCACAGACACTTGGGTGTTAAACTGCCTGAGTTCTAATCTGGGCCTCATGGGCTGGGGCAGCTGACTTCTCTTCTCTGGTCTTTACAGTCAGAGTGGAGAATACATTAGCTCTTTCTGCTGGAGAATCAAGCAGGTTAACACGTGTTTATTACATGTGATTACAGTCAATGCTCAATAAATGTTTATCCAATCTCTTTCTGCTTATGAAATATCTGTGAATGAGTGCCGTATTTCAAGCCTAATACTAGCTGCTGAGAGAGATGTGAAGATAAATTAAGGCTGAAGTTTCAATCTCATTGTATTTTGTAGGCATACATACAATGGGAAGTGAAGGAAGGAGACAGCCTGGTAGGACGGTGGTCGAAACGAAGATGGCGCATTTTTAAGACGGTAAGGATAATGGGAAAGAACATGAGAAGCCGGCTGACTGGCATGAAGACAAACCGAGGTGAAATGACTTTCAGAAACGGAAGTTGTCAGTCATCTTTGGCCGTTGTGCCTGCTGGCCGGTTGGTGAGAGCAGAGTGCCCTGGGTGGTGAAATAAGCCATCTGCTGGCAGCCAGCTGTAATGCTGCGCATTCTGGTCCAGACAGAGCACCTCTCAAATGCTTGCAGGGCATGGGTAAGTCACCTCTGAGTGCAAACGGAATCCAGACGCCAGTACCTGATTTGGAGGCTTTTTGCCTGTGGCAAACAAACAGCTCTGCAAGCCGGACACATTTTAGCTGTTAACGTTGGTTTAGATTGTTCCCAGTTAACCTCCAACGTCTTTTAAATTTAATTTTTAAAATTTCCTTTTATTTTTCATTTTATATTTTGGTTTCTGTGTGTGTGTGTGTGTGTGTGTGTGTGTGTGTGTGGTGTATGTGCATATGTATGCATGTTCACATGTGCCTGCACATGTGTGGGCATGAGTGCAAAGGCCAGAGGTTGATATCAGATGTCATTCTTGATTGATTTCCACCTTCTATATTGAGGCGGGGTCTGTCACTTGAACCTGGAGCTCACGGCTTCAGCTGGCCTAGCCAGCCTGCTCCAGGGAGCCCATGTCTTCCCTTCCCCATGTGCTGGAGTCTGGCTCTGGTCTTTATACTTGCAAGGAAAGCGTTTTACTCACCGAGCCATCTCCCTGGCCCCGCTACCAATTTCTGGATGCTGTTTTTGCTTTTCAGGCTGGGCAGGGGCTAAGTTGCACTGGTCTCCAGTGTCCTAGCCCCTGGAAAGGTCTGTTGATGGAGTCCAGGGTGTGTTGTTAGTTTTCTCTTCCCCCATGGCCTCTGGGGTCACTGCTTTTCCAGTAGCGCAATTCCTTTCCTATTAGCCTTGGGCTAGCTATGCTTAGGACTCTGATTTTAATTTTGATTCTGTCAGTCATGTACTGTGCATTACGTACACTCTCAGGAGTGGCTGGGACAGTGGTACAACACAAGACTCTCATATTTCTGCAACAAAATATTCAAATGATATGGACTAGAAGATTCTGAGTAGGCCTGGGTCACAGCATACCTGACTTTGCTGCTACGTGAGCTATGAGGAAACAGGGCTGGGGTGATAGCTCAGACAGCAAAGTGTTTGCAGTGCAATCTTGAGGACCCAAGTTTGAGTCCCAGGACAGGCATGTAATCCCAGTGCTGGAAAGCCAGAGACAGGGGGATCCCTGGGTCTCCCCGGACAGTCAGCCTAGCCTAATAGTGAACTCCAGGTACCAGTGACATACTCTGTCTCAAAGAAAAAGAAGGCAGATGGAGTCTGAGGGAACAATCCCTCTGGCCTCCATACATACATACATACACATATGTATGCTCATTCACCTGTGCACACACAAGCACACAAACACGTACACCTGTCTACATACTACTCCAAAAAGGCAAGAAGACTGATTTTCTGAGCATTGGATATTTCAGAATTGCTGGGCCAGTGGATCTGTTACCTATACTTTGTGTCTTTGTGTGCATGTGTGTGTGTGTGTGTGTGTGTGTGTGTGTGTGTGTGTGTGTGTGTGTTGGGGACTGGACCTAGAGCCTCCTGCAAGTTCGGCTAGTGCTTCATCACTGAACCCCACTCACCCCTTCCTGCAGTACCCCCTCCCTCCACCACACACCCTTTAGCTACAGTCTCCCGGTAGATAATGCAGAGTCACTGCAGTGGGAAACCAATTACCTAAGGCCATGAAGGGGGAAAGAAATATTGGGTGGGGGAACTCCCAAACAGCACTGCCGGATGGTGGCTGGCGGGGCAGTGGTAAGTGGGGAATAACTTGAGTCAAATGCTCGTCTCTGCTCCACAGCAGTTTCTCAGGCCCTTCTTGTGGGGACATAAAAGCACAACCCTGGGGCCCACTGCTGTGTGGCTGTGTATGCCTAAACACCCAATGGCCGGATTTATTAACTCCCAGTCTTCCAGCCAAGGGTTCATGTCAGACCTACCACAGGCCTAATGTGGCTCCGGCTTGGTCCCCAGTAGGAGGACAAATGGCTTGGCTAAGGGTGCAAGGCAGTGTGAATAGGCCTGAATCAGGCCAGGCCTAATAACCCGTTTGCTAACACCTGTATTAGTCCTCCACGGCCAGGGGTGAACTGCTGCCCAACAAGCCATAATCCCATAAGCTGCTCATTTGCATATCCTTCATTAGTTGATGAAAACTTGAAGGAGGCCAGTCTGCAGCTGGTGGGCCCGTTCCTTCACACTGCCTGGGTGGCTTTGGGGGTTGAAGTCGTGGGTGGATGTGAGGTTTATATGTATGGAAGGGATTAAGAGTTTTAGACTTTGTATACGATGTTGCTTTCCCCTCTGTCCCAGCCCCATAATTGGATGGGAGGAGAAACGGCAGGCCCATTGGCTTTGCCTGTTTACCCAGGAGCAGGGTGCTGAAGATTCAATTTTGCCTTCTTTGGCCCCCTCGCCTTTGTGAGGCAGCCTGCTTTGTCTCCTCTGGGCCCTGAGATTCTTGGAGCATCAGCTTCCAAGGCGATCAAACCACAAAGGCTGCTGGCCACTGGGCCTCCGCAGGAGAAAACGCTGGGGACTCAAGTACTACTTGAAGGCAGCCCCATCCGGCCTCAACCAATCCTAGAAAGGAGAGCAGGAGATAATGGAGGTTATAAACACTCCTGGGGACTTTTTTGATTATTTTATTAGGCTTCCAAGTTTGAGATTAACAGTCTTCGGGCATCAAACGCACCGCAGACTCCTTATTCGGGAAATGAAGGGTTGAAACATTTCAGAGGCTTCCAAAGCAATTCTATTTGCTGGGTTTGCATAATTTTAATAGACCAAAAAAGAAAAAAAATAACACCAAGACAAAATCCATTTCCTGTGCTGTTTGTACAGCTGGAGATGGAGCCCCTTGAAGGCCTTGGTGCACCATTGACCCCCCCAACTCTGTGTTCCCACTAATGTCGTTCACAGATCAGCCTGGGTGATGCTGAAAACTTTCAGGCTGTGCATTGTCTCTAAAATGTGTGAGGTGCCACAGCCGGATGGTGTGTAGTCCTCAGGGGCTCAGTGTTTGCAAAGGGGCCTAAGGCTTCCACTCCAGAGTGGAGGAAAGCGGGCTTGAGCAGGGTCAGTGAACATGGGTCAACTTTTCTTCCAGAAGATACTAGAGAAGCACTGAGATGATTTCAGCTCTGCAAGGATTTATCATATATACATGGAAATGAAATGGAAAATATGACAAGATTTTGGGTTCAATTGAAGTCTAGGATGATTTGGGGTCTTGGAATTCCTTTAAACTAGGATGTTTTGGATTTTTAAAATTTTGTGTGTCTGAGTCTTTTGCCTGCATGTATTGCTCATGTGTACAATGCCCATGGAGACCAGAAGAGGGCATTAGCTCCCCTGGAACTGGGCTCAAGAATGGTTGTTAGTTGCCTTGTGGGTGCTGGGATTCCAACCCAGGTCCTCTGCAAGAGCAGCCAGTGCTCTTAACTGCTGAGCAACCTCTCTGCCCCAGTATACTGTTCTCCTAAGGATTTTCTTCTTCAGTTGTAGGCTTCAATCTGGGGCCTGCTGGTCTGTGTTCAAAGCCTTTGCTAGTTGTTAGCACTCCTGCCTTGGGAAGGCCAACCCAGTCCTGCCTCTGTTTCCTCATGTGCAGAATGGAGATGATGATAATAATGTCCCCAGAAGAGGCAGAGCCTCTGCAGTGTGCACTGGCTGCTGCTGTTATTAACTAGTATGCCCACTCAATTACCTTGATGTTTACTGGAAATATGTGCTAAGACCTGAGGACATAAAATGGTCAGGTGAGAATGGTTTAATACTGTCTTATCCCCTATTTATATAGGTATCCCCCTGGGTACTTTGGAAAAGTCTCTCTCTCTCTCTCTCTCTCTCTCTCTCTCTCTCTCTCTCTCTCTGTGTGTGTGTGTGTGTGTGTCTGTGCATGTGTGTATATCCCATGCTGTGGCAGGGGTATAGAGATCAGAGGAAAACTTTAAGGAGTTGGTCCTCACCGTCTACCTTGTTTTGAAGTGGGGTTTCTATTATGGTTTCTACAGCTTCACCACGTGCCAGGCTGACTGGCCCATGAGCTTCTGGAAGATTCTCCTGTTTCCACCTCCCATTTTTCCATAGGAGTGCTGGGATTACAAATGTGCATTACCACATCTGGCTGAGATCCCAACTCAGGTGGTCAGGCTTGAGTGGCAAGTGCTTTTCTGCTAGGTCCATTTGATTATTTAAAGAGCCCTGAAGGGTAGGGCTACTTTCCCTGGTTGCAGGCAAACTAAAGGGAGCATGATGTGGTCTCCTTTATCAGACAGGTCAAACCTTAGTGTGGAGAATGATATAAAAACACTCCACTGTTTGGTGACTTCATAATACCCTTGGATGCTTGATGAACTCACTGACCTCCCCGGAGCTTTTGTCCTCCCTAAGCTAGATTTCCCACACAGGACTCCCTTATGTGACCTAAGAAGAAAATAAAAGTCCTAGAACTCATATAGAAAGACTTGATTAGAACAAGGCAGACCAGCCAAAGCCCAAGGTGGTGGCCCTTGGGACAATACATACTTTTCCATAACTCTTGCTTTTAGATGATGAGACCACTTTGGATAGAGTAGGCCTGCTAAGCTAAGGCAACACTAAAGTACCATGGTCTTGAAACTAGAGTTATGATCCACGTCATAAGGGAAATAGTTCTTTGGTTGACTTGATCATTAATTGGCTCATAGATGCAAAGCATTAATTAAACACTAGGATGTTCCTTATGGAACAGCTGTAGGGAAACTAGGGATCCCTTACTTAACCTAAGATCATCATAGTTCCCAGTCAAGGTGACCTTGACATCTGTGGGGGTGTTTTGCACAGTGAAGGAGGTCCAATATGATCAGTCAGAAGGGGGTGTCCTGTCAGACTTCATTTTCCAGCTTCCCTTGCAGCTAGATTGTGGTCACATTGGGTAAATTTTGATTAGCAAGATACAGTTGTGTTCCTTGGCCTTTCTGTAATCATCTATATTTCTTGGACCAGAAGCTAGATACCTAAATCTTACCAAACTTCTTGGTCTTGGGGAAGACTGAATAGAGAATTAGAAGGAGCCTAAAACCTAGAAATGGGGAGGGGGTCCCCATATCAGTGTAATAATTGCTATCCATGGGCTTCGCTTTTGAGTGATTTAAGATAATTAGCTGTGTTTAAACTAAACTTATTTTGAGTTTTTGTCATGCAGAACCATCTTTAAATTAAGATCGTGAATGTTGACATGCTTGGCTTATAATGGACACTTTATTTTCAAATCCAATTTTCTTGCTCCAAAGAACCTGTTTGCTCTCTGTCTCTCTGTCTCTGTCTCTCTCTCTTCCTCTCTCTCTGTCTTTCTTTCTTTTAAAGACAGATTCTTCAGCCCAGACTGGCCTTGAACTTGCTGTGTAGCACAGAACAACTTTGACCTCCTAATCCTCCTGCTTCCACCCCTCCCACAAGTACTAGGATGACAGGCATGTTCCATTACACCTGATTAAGCATCCTTCTTAAATCTGAATATTAATAATCTCCATGGATATGCTCATGTCATCTCCATGTTAAAGTGCTACAGTGACTTACAGCAGAGTCAGCTGAACTAATCCATGGAAGTACACTGCAGAGCTCTATCCATCAGGAGGCCCCTGCCCTGCGCCATGTGTCCACACTCTTTCTGACCAGCCCTGTTCCTGTTCTCCAGCCTGTCCCAACCCCTCCTTTGAAGTGCTTTATTTTCTAGATCTATCAAACTGAACACTTCATTACAGAAAGGCCCCAAATCACTTGGCAGTGTTAATGTTCATCTCCAAAGATTAATTTGGTTTTCCCTTCTCTATTGTATACTCTTTGGAGCAAACTTTGGTCTTTAAATCATTCACCCTCAGGTAGCACATGGTTTTGGGGACTCCCTAGATCCAAGGGTAGGAAAGAGGCCATATTGTCCTATCTCCGTTTTTCTTTTTTGTTTTTCAAAGATTTGTTTTTAAGTATAAGCGTATGTCTATGTGTATATACGTACATGTATGCAAGTGCTACAGAGGCTAGAATAAACATCAGATCCCCTGGAGCTAGAGTTACAGGCACTTACGAACCACCTGACCCAGCAGCAAACTCAGGTCCTCTACAAGACGTTCTGATTGTTCGCCCTGAGCCATCTCTCCAACCCTCTCTATTTTTCTGTGTTGCTTCTGCCTGACGTCTTTCATGGAGCTCTGTTCTTTCAGTGTCTTCTATAATCGTCTGGCCTCCTTTTAGTGGCCTTACTTATTCTTCAGCCTGTCCTCCCGCCATCCCTGCCAGTAGCAGTGAAAGGATTAGCTCTGTCTGGTTTTGAGGTAGGCAGTATTGCAGAGGGATGGACTGTCTCTTTCTCCGGTCTTCAGTATTTCCCAGTAGAATCATTGAAGTTTTGCACAATAGCACTTATAAAACCATGTTTGGCCCACTGCTGTGCCTAAGAGGTTAGATTAAATGGAGAAACGATCAGTATCCAACAAATGAGTGCCCTTCATTCTATCGAGAGAGGCAGGGTCTGGAGAGATGGCTTAGCAGCTAAGAACACTTGCTGCTCTTCCAGGGGATGCCGGTTTGGTGCCCAGCCCCCACATCAGGTGAGTAGGTGGTTCACAATGGCCTACAGATTTAACAGCCTCTTCTGGCCTCTGTGGGTACCTGCACACACATGGCATACATTTACACTGATATATATGTTAAGGTTCAGACCCCTCACCAACAGGGTCTCAAGGACTTCTCAAGCTCTTGAGAAAAAGGAACTGAGCTGATAAGAACCCTGGTCTTTGAAGTTGAGAGAAGCAGACTTTTCTCCACTGTTTGGCCAACACATCAGGCTTCCCCTTTGATCTCCAAAGAGGACAGGTTTTAACAGGCCCACTCTCTCACTTCCCCCAGCCCAAATTAAAAAAAAAAAAAATACATCTTCCCACCTTCTGCAGGAAACAGAAGCCTCCCCCATTAAAAAGACCCCAGCTCACGACCCGAGGAGACATTTTCCCTGCCTGGAAGGGAATCTGTCCCATGTGTTCCTTTGCTAATAAACTCTATTCCTATGGAGTTTTATCTGTGTCCTGGTGCTTTCTCCTGATCAAAGGGTTTCATCCATAGGCTACTTTATCCATCAGATGGTGCCAAAACCCGGTTCTTACTTCAAGGGATCCGCCTGGACTTCTCAACACCACTATCTTGGCTTTCAGGTACACTCCCACCCTTCTTTTCTCTCTCTCTCCTCCTCTCCCCAGCCCTCTGCTTTGCTCTCACCTCTTTCTGGCTCTCCTCACTGGGGACACACTCTGCCTTGCCTGGGTCTTCTTTTGATCTCCTTTCCCATTGATTTCCATCACTGCTGTCCGGGATGGAGCTGCTTCACCGGTTCCCTATCTCAGTTCCCCCGCCCCACTAGCATCTCGCCCCGCCACCTCCCTCCTTTGCCATGGGCCTGCAAGCTCTGCTGTCTTCCATCTTTTTCCTGTCTTTATCCTCTTCCACTGCCTTTCTTCCTCACTTTCCTCAGGATGATTTCTGATACCGTTCAGTCCAACACATACAAATGCTCTGTATCCCTCTCCTCTCTCTCCCCCTCCCATACTAAAGCTTTCTACTCCCTGCCGTGTGCCTGCCACACATCTGACCTCCCATGAAGGCTCTAAACCTGCATGACCCCAAGGCTCCCCCCCCTCCCCGCTAATCACCCCCTCCAGGCAGCTGCCAAGATTGCCAGCTTGCCTGCCCTGGGGATTTTTTCTTTAACATTCTAATAAAATGATAAAAGTTTCTAGCTGGGCACAGTCTTAAATTCTCTTATAAATGTGGCTAAGAACACTTTAGGGGACCCTTTCTCTCCATTTTGGCCCAACTAGCCCAAACCAGCTGGGCAACTTTGCTGGAGCATTTAAAGAATTTCAGGCAGCTTTCCCCACTGACAACCGAAGAACGTTTTAAAAGGCTTTTTTTCTCCTACCCTTTTTCTCAGGCAAAGGGGCTTGAAATTTTGATCTTAGGCCCTCTTGGGCATCAAGCAACTGGTGCTGAGGTACCTACTTTTCTAACTAGACCTAACCATTTTAAATTTCACTATACATAAAAAGTCACAGGCACTGCTCAGGCAAGTCATATGCTTTCAGACCAACAATGTGCTGATTTCTATGCCCTGTTCCTTCTGCTGCCCTCATGAGTATCTTTTCCAGCAAAGCTTGTGTCTGCAAATTAAGAGCTCCTGAGAACTCGGCTTCCCATTCACAGCTACAATGGCTGGCGAGAAACATGGACTCCTTTGATTTGCTTTTCTATGTAGATGACCTACTTCTTTGCTCCCCATCTCTCTCAGCCTCCAAGGCCCACACAAACTCCTTAATTTTCTGGGGTACAAGGGATGTAGGATATTTTCAGCTAAGACTCACCTTTCTCTCCCTCAAATCAAGTACTTGGGGTTCCTTCTCACACTTACATCCCACCGTTTAACTCTAGATAGGACAACTTACCCAAGGTCTTTAAAGCCCCCCACAACCAAGGAGAAAATTCTGTCTTTCCTAGACATTGCAGGGTACCTGTGCACCTGGATTCTTAACTTTGCCCTCTTTACAAAGCCGCTCCATGAAGCTGCCAAAGGGAACTCCCCTGAGTCTGTTGACCCCTTAGAGCCTGTTACAGCAGCCTTCCACAACTATAAGCATTCTTAAAGTCACCGGCTCTACCTCTCCCCAACCTCAAATGTCCATTCCTCTTTTATACAACTAAAAATAAGGAACAGGCATTACAGGTTTTGGGACAGATGAGGGGGTCCCACTTTTGCCCCGGTAGCTTCCCTCTCTACACAGCTTAATACCACTATCTGGGACTGGCAACCTTGTCTCTGTGCTCTGGCCACTACTTCTCTCCTGGCTCCAGAGGGACTTAAGCTCACTTTGGGTCAGCCCATCTCTGTCCTTTCCCCCACCAGCTTAAGGATTTAACTAACCCACATGTCTCTTGCCAATCTAGCTTCCTCCAAATTACAACTCTTCCATGTCACATTTCTTTAAAAACCCCTCACCCACCCTTGATTCCTGCCCTCCTCTCAGTCTTCCCACCTCCCTTCCAGTGAACCGCTCACTCACTCACTCATGCTTGGAAACTCTTCAGGAACTCTCCTACCAGGATCCCCTAATTTCCCCAAATCCCCTACCAAACCCAACCTTAACTTGGTTTATGGATAGAAGTTTAACTCTCAGCCCAATGGTGTCCCACAGGCCATAGTATCTCTCACAGATGTCATTGAGTCAGTACCCCTACCACTTGGAACCATGTCACAAAAAGCCAAACTTGTAACACTAACCAGGGCCCTAATTTTAGCCAAGGATGACCTCTTCCTCCAGCATCCCTCCCCTCTACACTACTATTTACCTGCCTTCACCCTTCTAAGGAAACTACTCAGGGAACATGGTGACCAGATTATTCCCCAGGCTTCTAAAGGCCAAATTGACCACCCACTTCAACCTGGAGATCACGCCTACCTGCAGGTTCACACCCAACAGAAAGGAGTGAAGGACACCCTCCAGCAGCGTTGGTCCTCACTGGTGAGCCTGTCTACCCCGACTGCAGCCAAGCTCTCAGGACAACCTGGTTGGATTCACCTCTCCAAATTAAAACCAGCCAAGGAACACAGCAAGTACCAGGCCACCAGTATCGGATCTCTTAAATTAAAAATCTTGAACTCCACCTCAGCCATTTCCCACCACACCTACCCACCGTGTTTCTATAAATTTAAAATGAGACAAAGATAATACATAGATAATCTTAAAATTTCTAAGGTCGTAGCTTAGTCAACTAGTCTAAGGATGTCTAGTCAAGGTTTATTTAAGGATGCTACCCAAGCTCTCTCTACATAGCACACGGTAATTAATGTACCAGACTGGTGTAACTAACCTTGTTGGGTGTTTAATAGCCAGACTCTAAGACTTATATTAATCTGGTCAGAGGGACTTAAAGGGACAAATTTTTGTTTCTGGCCCTCCAAGGTCAAACAAGTTCCAGGGGCTATGGCGCATCTTTTGAAATGTCCTGTAACTTTGGTGAGTCACCTGTCTGGTTCAGGGAGGCCATGGAGACCCCAGAAGATGGACTTGAACCAGTGTCCAGAGTCTACAAAGAGGAGGATCAACACAGAGGAAACATTTCCTCCATGCTTCCAAGCAAAACCCAGGTCAAGCAGGGTCTCTTGGCTTATCTTCACGTAGATGGAACTGGTAAAAGAAAAGCCTTGAGGAGCCAGGGGCTCCCCCCAAGCCCATGTGACCCCTGAGGACCAAATCCTCATACAACTGTAAGAGTAAAAATAAATTGATTTGGGCCAACAGTATGGTCTTAAACACCCAAAAGGAAAGTATAACCAAAATTAAAGTCATCAGTGTATTTTAGGGGTTCAAGGGATTACACAAACCAGGCATTAGACATAAGTTCTTATGTTATTTAGACAATTATCTCTCATTGATGATTTTGTTCCTAATAAGATAATGCTACTCAGATGTAAGACTTCAACTCTTGATCTGCAATACTGTAGTGCCCACTTACAGCTAAGGGAGGCAACCTACTATTGTTCTAGCCAAAAAAATTAAATGATTGCTAAATTCGTTCTCTCCCTATCTAGAAGCCTTTGAGAGGTAAGTGACACTGATTCTAGCCACTCCAACAGCTATCAAAATGCCTGAAAACAAATCCTGAGTCCATCACTCTGGAGTTCAGCCCTGTCAGAAGAAGAAAAAAATGAAAAATGAGCTATTACCTTGGTGCTAAACATTGCTCCTTGGCTCTTCAGATATTTTCAGGACCAAATCCAAAAACTAACTCTTACTAATTTTAATCAGTTGTTACTTTCCTTCCCTCCACATGTACACAAGCGCCTGTCAACCATCGAGGACCCTGTTGAGATACATGAAGAGGGAACCCCCGCTGTCTGAGAGACCCCTAATCCAGCCCCCCCATGTCGACCCTGTCCAGCAGGAAGTAGCAAGATGACAACGGCACCCCCATCCTTAAACACAAAAGGCTGGAATGTTAAGGTTCAGATAGCCCCGCCCCCTCACCAACGGGGCCTCATGGACTTCTCAAGCTCCTGAGAAAAGGGAACTGAGCTGATAAGCTGGTCTTTGAAGTCAAGAGAAGCAGACTTTTCTCCACTGTTTGGCCAACACAGCAGGCTTCCCCTTTGATCTCTAAAGAGAACAGGTTTTAACAGTCCTGCTCTCCCACTTCCCCCAACCTTAAAAAAAATACATCTTCCCACCTTCTGCAGGAAGCAGAAGCCTCCCGCTTTAAAGGACCCCAGCTCATGAGCAGGGCAGGCATTTTCCCTGCCTGGAAGGGAATCTGTCGTGTTCCTTTGCTAATTCTATTCCAATGGAGTTTTATCTGTGTCCTGGTGCTTTCTCCTGATCAACCGAATTCATCCATAGGCCACTTTATCTATCAACATACACATACACACACAAGTAAAAATGAAGTTCACTCTTTACAGGGGATGGTAAAGTGCAAGCACAAGGACCCATGTCTAACCCCAGAACCTGTATAAAAAGTCCATGTGGTAGTGTGCTTGTAACCTCAGTGCTGGGAAGACAGAGGCAGGAAGATCCCTGGTTTTACTAGCCAGCAAACCTAGCTTACATGAAGAGCTTCCAGGCCATTAAGAGACTGTTACAAAAAAACAGGTATCTGAAGAAAGATACCTGAAGGTGTCCTCCAGCCTACACACATGTGCACAACACCCCCCCCAAAACATGCACACACACACACACATACACACACACACACACACACATACACACAGCTTTATGGAGAATGGACTCAGTATTTACCCACAAGCATTTGAATTTGGCTTGGAATATACCACAGGGAGCAAGTTCCCATGTATGTGGCTTGCTATGCCTCCAGACTGGCCCCTGGCCCCTTCTTCCATGTACAATTGAAGGATAAAGGCCACCACCTTGAACTCAAGTCAGTCCAGCCAAGAAAATGGACTGCCAAGGTCCCAGGTCAATGCTGCAAAGGTTGACGCTAAGCTCCACACACTCCACATTATCAAATGTCCCTCTGGCCTGTGCATTCTCTGGTCTGTCAGCACTGTTTATTGCAGAGCAAGTCCCTTATCTTTATTGATCACTTAATTTATCTTTTCTTGACTTCCCTGGCACCGTCTGGTGCCGTGTGTCTGGTGCCGTGTGTCCGTCTGTTGAGGTTGTCATGACTGGTTTGCTCTTAAGATAATAGAGGCAGCAGGTGGTGTGACTAAGTCAACCCTGAGCAGAAAGGGCCCCGTTCCCAGTCCCTGTCTCAACCTGCCAGTGTGTCTACACCCCCCCAGCTGTTCCACATTAAAGCAGTCAACTGTGACTTTACAGTCCGAGTTTTACACAACTGTTTTACAAACCGGGAAGAAGGTCTTTTGTCACAAATCCTTTGTCAACAGGAGAATGGGGGAGGGAAAGCCATTTCTAAGACTTGGTGCATTTTAATGAATATGCAGATAGATGGACACACATGCTTTGCCTCCACAGAGGGGGTTGGGTTGGGGTGGGAGGCTGGCTGGAAGAGAGAGCAGGCTGGTTCCTTGCTCTGGGGACAAAATAGCTCTGTCAACACTAGTTTCTGCTTCAAACAGACCCTCCAGTCCATGAAAGCCTTCATTCCTTTTGTAAAGCAAAAATAAGGGCAGTTAGTTAAATCGCTACATCCTGGGGTCAGTGCTCTGGGGGCAGATGTTACGTAAGTGGAGAAAATAGCAAGAAAATGGTGCCTTTGGGACGCAAAAGCCACATGCCTTTATGACTTGGCACTTGTAATCACACATGAGAAGGGAACACTGAGTTTTGAATCCAGTGAATCTAGGCTTTCAAGCTAAGCAACTTTGACAAAACTTGTTATTAGCGATATATCAAATTCTTACTTCTTCAAAATGGCAGCCATCTCTATTAGCCAGAAGTTAATCCAAAATCCTTAAATAATCTCCTCTGCAGAGTGCTCCCTCAGCCTTCACATCTTCTTTTGTGTAGAGAGCAAACCTGGGTCAGAAACCAGGTTCCATCTTCTACAGCAGGACCCTAAAAAAGGGAGCTGCTCTTCAAAATGTTTGTCTCTAATCCAAGCTATGTGATGCAGGCACTGCCACTCAGCATTCAGGAACGAGTCCATCAACCTAGACCAGAACAGCTACAAAATGAGCCAAGCTCATATCACAGTGAAACGTTCTTACATAGACAAGGAAAAGGCCTGGCATTCTGTGTTTCTATTAGAGAACAAGCCAGCCCTTTAATCAATCATGTAAGATTCCACCTTCATAAACTGAAAGTAAGCAAAGTTAAAACCAAAGGGGGAAAAATGCTAAGGACAAAGGCAGAAAACAATAAATCTTAAAGATAGAATATATGGGGGCGGTCGTTAGAACTACGAGCGGGTTCTTTATCACCAAGGAGAGGTAGAAAGATGATTCAGAGGACCAGGCTGCCCGCTGCTGGGTGGTGCCTTCTGAGACCATCACAATGACAGCACCAGTTGGCATGCCAGCTTGATGGGGACTCTCACAAGGTCTTGCCCCTACATGCAGAGATACAGAGTCAGTGGCTGCTGAGAGAGGAAGAGTGAGTTTTCTTCAGAGATGAGCTCTCTGATGTGTTACCCAATCCCAAGTGGTTACCACTAAACACATGTACATATTGGTACCACTAAATAGACTCAGTAGGTTCTTCACATCTATACATATGTGATACAGTGGGCTGGAGAGATGGGTCAGTGGTTAAGGGCATTGATGCTCTTACAGACGCTCCAGGATCAATACTTGTCTTCCACATGGCCACTAACAACCATTTGTAACTCCAGTTCCAGGGATCCAATGCCCTCTTCTGACCTCTATGAGCATTGCTCACACAGGTGTACTTAGGTACATGCATTCAAACCATTCATACACCTAAAAATATAAATAAATAGTGATGGTGCAACTTATGCCAATGAATTTGATGACAGGTATATGGACAAATCCCAAATGATGACTGAGGTAAAAATATAATCTGAATTTCCTTTTTCTTCTTCTTCGTTTTCTTTTTGTTATTGTTGGTCTTTTTGAGACAGGGCTCCCTGTAGTCCCAACTGACCTAGAACTCACTATGTAGACCAGTCTTGCTCTGAACTCAGAGAGATCCACCTGCCTCTTCCTCCCGAGTGCTGGGATTAAAGTCCTGCATCACCATGCCCGGCTGTTTTCTATATTTTTAAAAGCAATTGAATTCATTACTAGGAATTTTATCACATATAATACTTCAGCCCAGATAAGTTCACTGGTGAATTTCATCAAGCAGTTAATGAGGAACTAATACCAATTCTTCATTAAACTCTATCAGGAAACGGAAAAGGAAACATTTCCTAACTCATTTTATGAGGCCAGCCTTACTTGACAGCAAACTCAGAGAAAGACATTATGGGAAAAGAAAATAACAGCCTAATGTTCCTCCTGAATGCTAATATCATAAACAAGATTTTGTCACATTGAGCCCATGACTATGTGAAAGGCAATATGGCATGACCAGGGAGGAAAGTGAGTTCAGTACTTGAAAAATTAGTCAATATAAATAATCATGCCAATGAACTAAAGAGAAAAATTGTGAGATCTTATCACTAGATGCAAAAAGTCCTTTGATAAAATTGAACATGTATCGATGACAACATTTTTCTCACTCTTGTAAATGGCATCTGTGCAAAACCTGCACTCACATCTTCCTGTAGTAAAAGACCAAGTGACTTCCCTTCAAAATCAAGAAGGTAGGGATGTTTGTCCCCATTATTCCTGGCCAGCACTGAGTGACGATGTCAGACAATGCAATAAGATAAGAAAAAGAATCTTTAAAACGTGCCATTGAAAAGGGAGAAATAAGACTTTATTTCGCTATAATACAAGTATCTATATGGAAATCTTTTTTAAAAATATTTTATTTATTTTATTTTGTGTGTATGAGTGTACTGCCTGCACATATGTAAGTGCACCTGTGTCATGCAATGCTAGCTGAGGTCAGAAGAAGCCATCAGATACCCTGGAACTGGAGTTATGAATGGTTGTTAGCCACAATGTGAGTGCTGAGAATCAAACCCAGGTCCTCTGTAAGAGCAGACAATGCTCTTAACTGCTGAGCCATCTGTTCAGCCCCTTATATGGAGACTCTTGAACAACCTAAACAAATTATACTAAAAGTACTAGTGAGGTTTCAGGATACAGTCAAAATGCCAAAATAAATTATACATCTACAGATTGGTGATAAGCTTCAAGCACTTTTAAAAAAAATTTTATTTTATTTTTATGTTATGTGTATGAGTGTATCGCCTACATGTATGTGAGTGTACCTGTGTCACATGCAATGCCGCAGAGGTCAGAAGAGGGCTTCAGATTCCCCTGGAACTGGAGTTAAAGGTGGTTCGTAGCTGCCATATGGGTGCTGGGAATTGAACCCGGGTCCTCTGGAAGAGCAGTCAGTGCTCTTAACTGCTGAGTCATCTCTCAAGCCCCTCAAACACTTTTTAAATATTATTAAAAATAAGTTCCCACATTGTGAAATATGTTGGGATTAATGTGTACAAGTTGTTTTTTTTTTTTTAAGCTGAAAGAGTCAAATTTTATTTCATTAGAAGGAACAATTCAAGAAGATGTTTATTGTACAACATGGTGACTATGGTTAATAAATAGCATACTGGAAAATTGCTCAGAGAAAACATTTTAAGTCTGTGAGATAATGCATATATTAATTACTTTGATTTAGCCTTAGTACAATGCATGTGTATTTTACAACATTGCTAAACAACATAAATATATATTTATGATTGTCAATTAAAAAATTAACCAGCCCTATAAATCCATAAAAGCACTTTTGTTGTCCTTCCTTTTTGGTACTGGGGCTCAAATTCAGAGTGTTTTGCTTGCTAAGCAAGCTCTCACTGAACTGTATCTCTAATCTCTTTTTAACTTTTTCTTTTGAACTAGGATTTTACTAAGTGGCCCAGGATTTGAACTCATCCTAGGCAATCCTCTGCCTCAGCCTTCTGCATAGGTGGTATTATCGGTCTATGCCACCAGGTCTGGCTTGGTTTTGCTTTTGAAAATATACCTATATAGTAATAGAGTTTACCTTGATAGAGTAAAATTAATTTTCACTTAGAAACAAGTTTTCAGGCTTTATTAAGACTGATCCCATTAAATTTTTGTGTCTAGAAAAAAAACTAATGTTTAAGACTTTCATATTTTATGTTAACCTTTACAACCATTGTGGTTTTAAAATGCATTTTTGCTGATATAAAGTCATTTTATCTGAATTATTGTATAGGAATACTTATTTGTATGTGAAACAAATTTACATTCATTTTTCTGTAAGGTTCTAGAAACCTGCTGAGTACTATTTTAAAAGACCAGAAGAAAGGAAATTGTAGAAACAGACTTAGAAACGTCTAGAGCCTTGATGGTGTATCAAGCCAAATGTCAGCGGGAGCTCAACCAACAATGAAGGTGGGTAGCTTTGTTACAGAGGGTGCAGTGCTATCACCAAAGTCAGGTCAGCACCACAGTCACTTTTTCTACTTTTATTCTTGTTGCTTTCTAAATTTAACATTGAAGTGAACCAGTTTTTATAAATTTCCAACCAAAACATATTTTATTATTAATATTTACAAAATTGGAAATACAGTTTTGCTATAAGAATAAATGGTCATACTCATTTGAAAGGTAGAGCCAGTCAGGCAGTTGCATGTATGGCAATTAATTTCTCC
>NW_008328488.1:335102-367768 GCF_000622305.1 Nannospalax galili
GGATTCTGATCAGAATTCTGCTGTAAATCCATCTGGTCCTGGGCTTTTTTTAGTCGGGAGGTTTTGTATTACTGTTTCAATTTCTTTTTGTGATATGGGTCTGTGTACAAGTTTTATATGATAGAAAGTATAAAACATTGAGAAGAAAAAAATTTGGGAGTTCTCCCTCCATTTCTATTTTTTGAATAAATAAGTAGTATTGGATGTAGATCTTCTTTAAATGTCTCATAGAATTCTGCTGTAAATCCATCTGGTCCTGGGCTTTTTTTAGTCGGGAGGTTTTGTATTACTGTTTCAATTTCTTTTTGTGATATGGGTCTGTGTACAAGTTTTATATGATAGAAAGTATAAAACATTGAGAAGAAAAATACAGAAAATAAGATTTACCATATTAATAAATTGTAAGACAATATTTAGAAGATGGCAATTATAGATTTAAATAAATTCTGATCAAAATCCAAGCAGAATATTTTATAGAACCAAAAGTTTATGAAAAACCAAGGATCTAAATCAATCAAACAGCTTTGAAAAAGAGCAGCACTTACTATAATGGGACACTAATAAACATGTAGAATTAGCACAAAGATGAATGTAAAGATAAATGAGGGGCTGAGAGAAGGCTCATAGGTTAAGAGCATTGGCTGTTCTTGCAGAAGTCCTGGGTTCAGTTACCAGAATCCACATGGTGGCTAACAACTGTCTATAACTCCAGTTCCAGGGGATCCAACACCATCTTCTGGCCTCCATGGGCATTGCATGCACATGATACACTTACATATATGCAGGTAAAAAACCCATACACATAAAATAATTTTTTTCCTTTTTTCAACTCTTAAAAGAAACTTTATTGAGAATTTCATACATGCATATAAGGTGTTTTGATCAAATCCATGCTCACTCTCTCCCCTCCAACACCTCCCATATCTCCCCATCACTTTTTTTCTGACACATCTTTCTTTTTACTTTCTTTCTTTCCTTCCTTCCCTCCCTCCCTCCCTTCCTTCTTTCTCTTTTCTTTCATGGGGCTTTTTGCTACTGTAACATTCCCCCCTCTGAAGAGGTAACCCTAAAATCTTTGGGGATAAGAGCTCGAAAATACTTTTGACATTTTGGAACAGAATATGTTACTAAGAGGCCCAAGGACATTTTGACTTTTAGCCAAGAAACTGGCTACTTTTCTTTGGGGTCTTTTCTACCCTAACTGCCTAGCCAATTCCTACTTCCTTTTCTTATCATGCCATCCTCTGAAGGGGTTACTCAAATTGCCAATAGGGAATTGGAACGCAGACTGCTCTGGCTTCTTCCATGGTGAACAGGGACTCAGGGTGAGGTAATTGGAGTACCTTTTCAGTGGGTCTATCTAAAAGAATACATGACTCTTATCTGTAGGGAGAAAAGAAAGTTCTTGACTGGTGAATAGGGGATGTGAAGGAGAAGTAAAGAATAATTAGCATTACAAGTTCTAGACAGGGAACTGGAAAAAAATCAGAACAAGGCAATTTTCAAGTGTTCATATGAGAGTCCATTGGAATTTCTTGACAAGGGCTTCCAAAAGCATCCCTCTATTGGGTTCCTCCTCCTTTTTCTTAAAAAAAAAAAAATGGTTCAATATAAGATAGCCCATTAGTATCTACCTCTGATTTTATTTTATTTTCGGGGCGGTTAGCCTTGAACTCCTGATCCTCCTACTTCCGCCTCTCAAGTGGGAGAATTATAGGTGTGCACCACCACGTCCAGATTATAGCTGACTTTCAAACTGCCTTCCCAAAATACAGTGTAAAAATATAGCAAAAATACAATTGAAATGTGATATCATGAAATTACTTGGAATTATCAGCTAAAATCCTTCTAAATAAGTATGAAAAAATCATTATAAACTCAGAGAAGTAGAAATAATGTTATAACTATTTATAGGTTATATAAATGTAAAACACAATAAAAAATAAGATCAAACACTGTTTCATTAGAACATGTAATTTCCACTAGTGTTTGTTTTGTTTGTGTGCTTGTTTTAGAAGTTGGGTCACATTCCATACCATGGACCTGGCCTGGAAATAATGGCCGTCCTCCTGCCATAGTCTCCCGAGGGCTGGGGTCACAGGCATAAGCCACCATGCCTCACTTAATGTTCCACAGTTTGGTTAAACAAAATCTGTGGCTATGGGCTGGAGAGACAGCTCTTTGCTAAGAGCAGTTACTGCTCTTGCTGTGGGTTGGGCTGTGGGCTGGGTCTGCAAGCAGCCACTGTGTACAGCATACCCATAGCTTCTGGCTGTCATCATCACCCAGGTGACAAGATGAGCATAGTGGAGGAGGGATGTGGCAATTAAGGGGGAAAGGGGTTGAGGGACCAAGATGGTGGCCATGGTGGCTCATAGCAAAACGCTCTTGTTTGAGAAGTTGTCTCATCACTACTGGTGGCTGTCAAGACTGGGTTGCAGCTCTCAGCAGCAATAGGAAACTGAGAAGTCTGCAGATTACAGAAAATAAAGTAAAAGACACTGCTGTAAAGCTGGTGTGAAGCTGTGAAACTTCCCAACTGCCACTTGACCTCCCCACCCCAGCTAACTGCTGCCTGCTGTGAAGACCTAGCTTCTGCTTTTACCACAGTGAAACCCTGTGGGGAACCAGCCTTTTGGAGAACACCTTTGGCCTCAGTGGGGTGAGTGTGCTGAGTGAGGACAGCAAAAATCAATGTGTAACCTGCTTGTACTCAGGCAGCAAACAAGTGACTTTGATGAGGAAACCCAAGTGTTTCTGATCGCCAAGGAATAGAGAAATCCCTACTTAACTGTGGGACACTGACTCATCTACCTGCTTCTTTCTGCTTCTCTAATTTGCTTGGCTTAAGGCGGCACTAACTCCATTTTGACTAGCTGTTTCAGGCAAGCCTGGGCATGCCCAGGCACGTTGTAATCTTTGGTTACCACCCCCATCCCGGAAAGCTATAGGTCAAGCAAGCCCAGGCATAGAGCAGCCTTATAAGGTAAAAACAGAAGCTTCTGGCCCCACAGATAACAGTCAGTGCATTCCAATGTCCTAAAGACAGCCCCTACCAATAAGAATCCTCCCCATACTCAGGGCATAGGACCATCCAACCATTTTAAAGGATGCTTGGAGTGTGTTGGCTTCTGTGAAACTTCCATATAAAAGCCTACTCCACCCTAGATCAGGGCTCTCAGTATGGATCCTCTGCGTCGGGCCCGAGCTTAAGCCTGAACAAAGACTCTTTGCTGTTGCATACACTCCAGACTCCTTGGTGGTCATTGGGGGTCACAAGATCTGGGTGTAACATTTGGGGGCTCGTCCAGGATCCCAAGACCACCCCCCCAACAGGACCCCCGGAGCGTTGAGCCTGGACTAGCCAGTAAGTGTCTTTGTCCTCTTGTTTGTGTGTGTTCCACACTCTTGGTTTTGGACCCCCCATTACCTTGTTAGCCTTTTGGCGGTCTAGGCGGACATACTGGAAGACCCCAGGCCGTGGGACTCGGGAGACGTCCCAGACCCACCTGATAGGGATTGGATCCCACTTGTAACTTTGGAAGGGAAAGGCGCGTCGAGCCCATGGAGCAGCAAGAGGCCGACATCCCACTTTCAGTTCTTGTTTAAGGCGCCGGGAAGTATTGTTTTGTCAGTGTGTGTCTTTGTGTTTTCTGTGTTATTTGTGACTTACTTAGTTGAGGACATGGGACAAAGTCAAGTAACACCTTTGAGTCTTTTCCAGGATCATTTTTCTGACTTCAAAAAGAAGGCTAGAGGACAAGGGCTGGAGGTCAAAAAGGGCAGACTCTTTGTCCTTTCAAGGAATAAATGGATGCTGGATGGCTGGCTGGAAGGGGGAACGTTTGACCTCCCCACTATTTTCAAGGTTAAAAATATTATTTTTGAGCAGCCAGGACACCCCAACCAGGTTCCTTATATTGCGACCTGGCAGGCCCTGGTTGAAGAGCTCTCCAAATGGCTCAAACCATTTTTGCCACTGCAGGGTTCAAAGATAGCCATCCTCACCCTGCGTGATGACAAGCAGCAGAAAAGTGAAACTAAACCATCTGCCCCACTTTATTCTGTCTTCCAGGGCGGAATGGAGGAAGAACTTCTGTGTGAGCCTCCCCCATATCTGCCTTTACCGCCAGCACAACCAGGGCATTTAGAGCCCCCAGGAGAGGCTGAGGCAGCCCAAGCCCCTAGGTATGAGACCCCGCCCCCAACTCGGAGGAGGGTCCAGAGAGGACAGCCGCAAGCAGCGGCAGACTCCACCGTCCTTCCCTTAAGGGCAGTGGGACCCCTTAATGAGGCAGGAGACCAACAGATGCAATATTGGCCATTTGCCACCAGTGACCTCTACAATTGGAAATTGCAAATGACCAAATTCTCTGAGAAACCACAGGGCCTTATTGATCTCTTAGAATCTATTCTTTTCACCCATCAGCCCACTTGGGACGACATCCAGCAGCTATTACAGGTTCTATTTACAATCGAGGAGAGGGACCAGATCCAAACTGAGGCCCGGAAGCTGGTCCCTGGGGCGGGTGGGAATCCCACCACCAACCAGGTGCTGATCGATGAAGCCTTCCCATTAGTCTGACCAAACTGGGACTTCAATGTGGCAGAAGGTAAGGAGAGGCTCTGGGTCTACCACCAGGCTGTAATGGGGCCTCTCTGGGCCATCGCAAGGTGCCAGACTAATTTGGCTAAGATTAGTAATGTGCAGCAAGAAAAGACAGAATCCCTGGCAGCCTTTTTAGAGAGGATCCTTGAGGCATTCCACATTATATGCCCATGAATCCAGAGGCACCAGAAAGCAAGAATGCAGTCGCAGTGGCCTTTGTCAACCAGTCAGCGCCCGACATTAGGCACAAATTACAGAAACTAGATAGATTGGCAGATAAGACTCTGCCAGAGCTTTTGGCAGTGGCAGAGAGGGTCTGTAACCACAGAGAAATCCCAGAAGACAAACAGGCTTGAGCCGCAGCTGCTGCTAGCACCGAGCAGACCCGAGACCTCACTAAGATCCTTCTGGCTACAACTACAAAGTCACCTGATGAGCAGGAATGCCAACTGCGCTACCTCTCTGTGGACTCAGGTAGGAAACCCCAGGAAGGGTGACTAAAGTTACAGAGGAACCAATGTGCCTATTGCAAAAAGATGAGCCACTGAATGAAAGATTGCCCAGAAAAACCTGCTGGGCAAGGCAGGGCCCGAGAAGGAGTGCAAATCCTCGAGCTCAGAAAAATGAGCAACTGGGGGTCGGGGTTCAGATCCCCTCCCTAAACCTAGGGAACCCTCAAAGTGGAGGGGATGCCCATGAGCTTCCATGTAGACATGGGTGCCCAACACTGGTATTAACTGAGCCCCAAGGAAAACTATCACATAAAAAGTCCTGGGTACAGGGCCTACTGGCATGAACCATGACTCATGGACCACCTGAAGAAAAGTGGACCTGGGCAAGGGCCAGGTGTCCCACTCCTTCCTGGTCATGCCAGAGTGACCTACCCTCTCCTGGGCAGAGACTTGCTCATGAAAAATTCATTTCACCCCCAGTGGGGCCCAAATGACTGACCAAGAAGGCCACCCAATCCAGGTACTCACCCTACAATTGGAAGATGAGTTTAGGTTACATCAAAAACCAGTCTCTACACCAGAGGAAGATGTTTCCACTTGGCAAAATGAGTTCCGCACAGCCTGGGCCGAGACAGGGGGCATGGGGCTGGCTACCCACCAGCCCCTCATCTGGATAGAGCTTAAGCCTGAAATCCTACTGGCCAGAGTTAAACAGTTCTGTATGTCCCAGGAGGTCAGGCTGGGGATCACTCCTCATATTCGATGCCTGAGAGATCAAGACATCTTGGTGCCTTGCCGATCCGCTTGGAATACCTGCCTCTTGCCAGTCAAAGAGCCAAATTCAACTGACTATCAGCCAGTCCAGGACTTCAGAGAGGTAAACAAGCAGGTTATGGATGTTCATCCAATGGTAACTAATCCTTACACTCTCCTGAGTTCCTTGCCACCTTCCAGAAACTGGTACACCGTGTTAGACTTGAAAGGTGCCTTCTTCAGCCTGCCTCTGGCCAAAGAGAGCCAGTCTTTCTTTGCTTTCATATGGCAAGACCAGGAGATTGGCTTCAACAGGCAGCTGACTTGGACCTGCCTGCTGCAGGGATTCAAAAATTCGCCCACCTTGTTTGATGAGGCTCTCCATGAAGACCTGGGTGAGTACTGGCTGGAACACCCCCAGCTTACCTATTACAATATGTGGATGACATCTTAATAGCTGCTGATAACGCCTCGCAGTATCACCAGGGAACCAGAGATCTCCTGGAGACCCTAGGCAGATTGGGATATTGGGCATCTGCCAAGAAAGCCCAAATATGCCACAGAGAGGTCACCTATCTGGGATACATATTAAAGGAAGGACAAAGATGGCTTACAGATGCCAGGAAAGAGACAGTGCTAAAGATACCCACCCCTCACTCCTGGAAGGCGGTGAGAGAATTCCTGGGGTCAGCAGGATTCTGCCGCTTATGGATCCCAGGATTTGCTGAATTGGTGAGGCCCTTCTATGAAGTCACATGGGAAAGCAAGCCCTTTGTTTGGACGGTGGTCCAGGAAGAGGTCTTCAGTAAGATCAATCAGGCCCTTCTGGCCGCCCCAGCCCTAGGACTCCCAGATGTTACTAAGCCTTTTCAACTGTTCATAGACGAAAAGAGGGGTGTGGCAAAAGGAGTCCTAACTCAGGCTCTGGGGCCCTGGAATAGGTTCGTGGTATATCTATTGAAAACACTGGACCCGGTTGCCACTAGATGGCCGCCATGTTTGCAAATTATAGCAGCCACAGCTCTTCTAGTCAAAGATACAGACAAGTTAGCCTTAGGGCAAGAATTATGTATCACAACCCCCCATGCCATCGAGGGAGTTCTCAAACAGCCACCCAACCGCTGGTTGAGCAATGCCTGGATGACTCAGCATCAAAGCTTGCTTCTTAACCCCCCGAGGATCCGTTTTCTCCTGAGCACAGCCCTCAATCCAGCTACCTGCTGCCTGATCCAGACCTGGACATGCCCTTGCACGATTGTGCAGGGATCCTGAGCCAAGTGCACCAGCTCAGAAAAGACCTGACCGACCAGTCGCTTCCTGATGCAGAAGCCACTTGGTTCACCGATGGTGGCAGCAGTTTCATGAAAAATGGACAGAGGTATGCGGGGGCAGCAGTAGTAACAGAGACCAAAACTGTACCGGGACATGCCCTTGCACGATTGTGCAGGGATCCTGAGCCAAGTGCACCAGCTCAGAAAAGACCTGACCGACCAGTCGCTTCCTGATGCAGAAGCCACTTGGTTCACCGATGGTGGCAGCAGTTTCATGAAAAATGGACAGAGGTATGCGGGGGCAGCAGTAGTAACAGAGACCAAAACTGTCTGGGCGGTGGCTCTACCTGCAGGGACTTCAGCCCAGAGGGCTGAGCTGATAGCCTTGACCAAGGCTCTTAAATTAGGCAAGGACATAAAATTGAATGTGTATACAGATAGCGGGTATGCCTTTGCCACAGCCCATGTACATGGGGCCATCTACCAGGAGAGGGGGCTGCTCACAGCTGAGGGAAAGACTATTAAAAATAAACAAGAATTCCTAGACTTACTGGCTTCCCTATGGCTACCCAAGAAACTGGCAATCATCCATTGCCCCGGGCACCAAAAGACAGATACACCTATAGCCCGAGGAAACCAGAAGGCAGACCAGGTTGCCAAGGAGACAGCCCTGAAAGCAACCTCAGTCCTGGCTATCCATCTGCTGGACCCAGGGCCACCTGTGCTACCAGACCAACCTGATTATTCTCAAGAAGATCTGAAGCTGATACACAAACTTCCCATAACCCAAAAGATTGATGCCTGGTGGCACACAGGGGACTACAGGATTATCCTGCCAAGTAACCTAGCCAAAGATCTTCTCAATCACATCCACTGGACCACCCACTTGGGCACTCGAAAGGCAGAAGACCTCCTAAGAAACGCCCATCTCAAGGTTCTGAACCTCCGATCACATGTCAATTCAATCGCCTCCAGATGTCTTAGCTGTAGACTGATAAATGCTGAGAACCTTCCCAAAGAGCAGGGGACCCGGTTGAGAGGCTCTAAGCCTAGAGCCCACTGGGAAATGGACTTTACAGAGATAAAACATGACAAATATGGTTACAAATATCTTTTAGTTCTGGTAGATACTTTTTCAGGATGGACTGAAGCATACCCTACCAAGCGTGAGACTGCGCAAATGGTCACCAAGCAGCCACTGGAAGACATTCTTCCAAGGCATGGTGTGCTGGCTTTTCTGAGCTCAGACAAAGGACTGGCCTTTGCCTCTCAGGTAACACAAGAGTTAGCCAACGTATTGGAGGAAAAATGGAAATTACATTGTGCATACAGGCCCCAAAACTCTGGACGGGTAGAAAGGACAAATAGAACACTAAAAGAGACTCTTACTAAATTAACCATGGAGACTGGTGGAGACTGCGTGGCTTGCCTTCCCTTTGCTCTATATAGGGTACGAAACTCACCCTATCTGTTGGGTTTAACTCAATATGAAATCATGTTTGGAAGACTCCCTCCCATCCTCCCAATTTAAAAGCTGAATTAATTGCTGAGTTTGACCGTACATGGTGCTCCTGACTACCCCGACTGCAGTGAAAGTAGATGGAGTTACTGCCTGGATTCATCACACCCACATCCAGCTAGCGAACCCACACCCAGACCCAGACGACCTTTGCCCTCTGCTGATCACTACACCGGATCCCCAAACATGAAAAGTCCACAAGGACATGGACAACCCCCTCAAGCTAAGACTTTATTGTTCTTAATGGCTTCTATATTATCCTCAGGCAATGCTCACCCTGACCTTCCCAACACTCTCTGTCAGGAAAACATACCAAGGGAGAAGCCAGGTGGTTGGCACAGCAGACTGCCCCCTAGTGGGCTGTCGAGAAACCCTAGATATCATAGTCCTAATAACGTTAACTATTTTTCCATGTGTCATCAATCGGCTGACTGCCTTCATTAGAGAGCGGGTGAGCGCAGTACAAGTCACGGTCCTGAGGTCCCATTATCAGCCCGTAGACCTCTCATTAGAGACCCCAACCCAGACCCATGGTTGGGTCATCCCTAGTTACCAGGAGAGGGGGAAATGTGGGACCCTGACTCATCTGACCACTTCTTTCTGTTTCTGTAATTTGCTTGGCTTAAGGCGGCACTAACTCCATTTTGACTAGCTGTTTCAGGCAAGCCCAGGCACGTTGTAACCTTTGGTTACCACCCCCATCCCAGAAATCTATAGATCAAGCAAGCCTGGGCATAGAGCAGCCTCATAAGGTAAAAACAGAAACTTCTGGCCCCACAGATAACAGTCAGCGCATTCCAATGTCCTAAAGACAGCCCCTACCAATAAGAATCCTCCCCGTACTCAGGGCATAGGACCATCCAATCATTTTAAAGGGTGCTTGGCACTCACAGGCTTCTGTGAAACTTCCATATAAAAGCCTACCCCACCCTAGATTGGGGCTTTCAGTACTGATCTGGTGTGTTGGTGAAATCTGAGGGCTTGAGCTTAAGCCCGAAAAAAGGGTCTTTGCTGTTGCATATACTCCAGACTCCTTGGTGATCACTGGGTGTTGCGAGATCTGGGCGTAACATTAACAATCCTAAGCAATGCTTGAAAGAAATAGAAAACAAGTGTGAAAATTCCATCCCAAGAAACCTGGATGCATTCTGACCCCAAACCACATACAAAGGAAAGGGAGGGGCCCTCACTTTGGCCCATCTGTGTGTAAGAACTACAGATCACTGACACTCTGATGAGGTAGGATCTCTCACTGACACTCTGATGAGGTAGGATCTCTGGCACCCAGTTTAGATGTGTTTTGTAAGAAAGATGGGCTTTCAGTTGCTTATAGAGTACATGAAAGGGGACTGAGGGAGGTAAGGTGTAGGTAGAGATGGGGGAGTTCTGAATATGATCTACCTATACTGTGTGAAATTCTTGAATCAATAAAATTAAAAACAAGCCAAATCAAAAAATAAATAAAAGTCAACTCCCAGCCTCCACTTCCCCCCAAAATGTGTGAATCAAATAACATAGAAAAATAACAATCACTTAGAAAATATAACTGCCAGAGTCCAGCAGAATGGCTAACAACGGCACAGCACTTTGGGTAGAGAAAACATGCAGAAACAGTGACCAGAACTGGCTGCACAACAGAGCACAGGTGACAAGGGCAGAGCTGCCCTCAGGGACAACGCTGCTTGTTACGAAGAGCAAATCCTCCTCGGAACAACTTCCAAATGTAATGAAATTTCAATAAAAAATCCAACTTGTCATGGCTAGAGAGATGTCTCAGTGGTTAAAAGCATGTACTGCCTTCCAGACGACCTGAGTTCAGTCCCCACAACCACATCAGGTAGCTAGCAAAAACCTATGATTCCAGCGCCAGGAGATCTGATATTCTGGCCTCTGTGGGCTCTAGTACTCGTGTACAAACACAGACATATAGACACACATACAGACAAATACACATGATTAAAAGTAATAAAATAGGGGCTGGAGAGATGGTTCAGTGGTTAAGAGCACTGACTGCCCTTGCAGAGGACCCTGGTTCGATTCCCAGCACCCACATGGCGGCTACAAACCGTCCTTAACTCCAGTTCCAGGGGAATCCAAAGCCCTCTTCTGACCTCCATGGCATTGCATGACATGGGTGCACTCACATACACGCAGGCAATACACTCATTCACATAAAATATTAAAAAAATAAAATAGCTGGGCATGGTGGTGCATGCCTTTCATCCCAACACTTGGGAGGGAGAGGCAGGTTGATCTCTGTGAGATAAAGGCCAGCCTGGTCTACATAGCAAGCCCCAGGCTAGCTGGGGCTCCAGGGAGATGCTGTCTCAAAAAAGATGAAATAAAAATCTAAAAGAACCAACTCCAACTTGTGCTCTAAATTCAAACATGATTTTATGTGTATCTGGCACATTAACCTCTGAGAACAATCTAGAACATTCTGAAAATGTATGGCAGCGAATATGATGGTGTCTCCCAGGTGCCTGGTTCCTCCAAGGGGCAGGGCCTGCTGCAGATAATTGACTGGGGAGGGGTTTTCTGCACCATCTTGGGATGGAAGCTGCAAGCGGAGAGAAACGTGCAGTGACGGGTGTGGAGCGAAAGATGGCCCCGGTGTCTCACCCGAGTGGACGCAAGAAGGGGCATTTACCAACCTGAGATGAGACTGTGGGCCCAAAATGCCTGGACAGAATTTAATGGAGACTAGGGGCGGGCTGCAGGAGCATCTGAAGGGGCGGGCTCTGAGCCGCTGCGCAAGAGGGCTTGTCTCTGTGTAAGTTCCCCATTTACCCCCTTCCTACCCAAGGGCATATACCATAATAAATTCACATAAAAATATATTACATGGCTTGTCTGATTGTGCAAGAGACCCCAAGAGAACTCTGGCAACAGATGGACACAGAGCTCATATGACAGCTATTGAGACATGCTATAGAGCAGTAGGAATTAATGAGTGTAACACTGTGCAGTTTTCAGAATAAAACTGAAAAGTCAAAATCATATCTAAGTATACACTGACTCTACACATTCGATAGACAGAGGTGGTGAGTGGATCGGGGATAAAGGGCTCCTCACTCTGGGGGAAAGGCTAAAGCTTCATTCCATTTGATACAGCAAAATAAATTCCACTTATTAGTGCATCTCACTAACCTCATCAGAGAACCTTCTTTGTGCAGTAGACACCGATTAACACAGAAACCCACAACCAGTCGGCATTCAGAGAAAAAGAGACTGTGGCACGCAGAGTTCTAAATGGGACAGCTATATCACATCCCCATCCAGTCCCCTGAAGGCTCAGTGCTCAGTTACCTGAGAAGAGTGGGTGGAAAGCTTATAGCAGACAGAGGGAGTGGATATTTGCAGCAAAATATGACATATCAAACATGACAGCACATTTCCACACATGAACTCACAGGGGCTAAGACTGCATCTACAAGACCTGTGCAAGATCAAGCCAACCAAAGTCCCAGCATGGATGGGGGAGGGACTTGTGAGTCCCATCCCTAACTAAGGAGCCATTGGCAACTGATGACTATTGGGAGAGGGGAAATCAGTTTTCCTCAGAGATGCAGACCTTGAGAGGGACCCGTGCACCAGTAGATGGTCCTGCACCCATGCATGTATAGGAAGCACCAAATGGACTCAGTGGGTATTAAATTAAGGAGACAGTGAAGGAGGACATGAAGTTGGAAGGGAGAAGAGGGTGGGGACAGAGGAGGAATTAGATGGGAGGAAAAGGGGCGGGGGGTGGATGAGCTCCAAACACGGTAAGATGCATGTTTGGATATTAAAATATTTAAGTTTTAAAATTCAAAATATATTAAATGTTTAAATGTAAATGAGGCAAGTATTTAAATAATCACAGAGTGGAAAAGGATTTCATGCAGGTCACTGGACACAGGACTCTAAGGGAATATGGAGAAGTTAAACTATGTAAGCTGAGGGGGCTGGAGAGATATCTTGGGGGTTAAAAGCACTGGCTGCACTTGCAGAGGACCCAGGTTTGAGTCCCAGTACCCACATGGCAGCTAACAATCATTTGTAACTCCAGTTCCAGGGGAATCTGATGCCCTCTTCTGACCTCATAAAAATAAAATAAAATAAAAATAATAAAATATTTTTTAAAAGATACAAGCTGAGCATTTTAATGATGAAATTTATAATAATCATTAAGAGGCAAATGATGAGAAATATATTTGTAATATTACATGTATGAATCATCAAAAGAAAAAATCTTATAAATTAATATAATTTATTAAACATAAGCAAGCACATAAATGAAGGATTCATAGAAACAAAAAATATACATGGAAATATTCAGCCTAGGGCTGGGGAGATGGCTCAGTAGGTAAAGGCACCAGCTATGCGAGCCTGCCCTACATGAGTTCAGTCCCCAAAATCCACGTTAACAAAAGTTGGACGCAATGGTGCGCATCTGTAGTCCCAGCACTCCTACAGTGAGATGGGAGGCAGAGTCAGGGGAATCTCCCGGAAGCTCACAGGCCAGCAAGCCTGGAGGACACAGTGCAGTCACCAAAACAAGAGAGACCCTGCCTGAAGGAGATGGACGGTGACAGCCAACTCCAGAGGTTGTCCTCTGACCTCTTTGTGCACACTATGGCACACACAATAATGAATAAATAATAAATAAATAAATAAATAAAATAAATACATAAATAAGTAAACTCAACTATTAATCACACCATTGCAACTTAAAATGAGACAGAAGTGTTCACTTATTAAAATGTTTAATTTTAAAAATGCTACCCTGTGTGTTAATTTTTGTTCTGCTATCGGTAGATACAAATTTATATAATTTCATCAGTAAATACTCTATTAACACCAAAATCTTAAAAACACACTCTCTGATGGTTATTGGGTACAGCTGGGGAGGAAGAATAGCTTTTAATGTTCCGAAGCCCAGTATCATAACTATGGGTGACCAAATCTACTTGCGTGTTTCAAAATTGCTGGTGGAGAGGATTTTTAATGTTCCCAACACAAATAAATAATAGATGTTGAAGAGCTGAGCATGCTAATTGCACATGATCTATCACTGCACAGTAAATGCAAGTGTGAAGACGTTGCCTGTATCTCCTAGATATATACAAGGAGCATGTATCACTCAGAAACTTTTAATTAGAAAAATAAAAAACTCTGTGGGAAAAAAATCATCTCTTTTGAATCAATAAGGAATTTATTTTCAAGAAAATGGTGTTCAAGAGTACAACATTTAAGGTAGTAGATACTTAATATTTATGGATTGATGGAAACTTGGAAACAAAATATAATAGGAAGTTGGTTTCAGTAATGTCTAAGTTCCTACAATTTCATCCTCTTGAACCAGGCTGGAGAGACGGCTCAGGGATTAGGAGCATCTGCTGCTCTTCCAGAGGCCCAAAGTTCAGTTCCCTGCACCTATGGCAGATGGTTCATAACTGCCTGTTATTCCAGCTACACACACACACACAGAGAGCGTGGAGAGAGAGAGAGAAAGAGAGAGAGAGAGAGAGAGAGAGAGATAATAAAATTAATCTTTTAAAAAATGTAATTGTAGTCAGGCATGATGGCACACCCTTTAATACCAGCACTTGGGAGGCAGAAGTAGGTGGAACTCTGAGTTTGAGGCCAGCCTGGTCTACATAATGAGTTTCGGGCCAGAAAGGGCTGCATAGTGAGACCCTGTCTCCAGAAAATAAAAAGTTATTATAGATTATTTAATATCAATCATGTAAAATGTTAAGATATAAAATGTAGAGGCTGGAACGGTGCCTCAGTGATTAAGAGAACTTGTTGCTATTCCAGAAGACCCCACATTCAGTTCCCAGCACTCACATGGTGACTCATAACCACTTGTAAGTGCAGGGTATCTCCAGGGGATTTGATGCCCTCTTTCCTCTGTGTATGTACGTGCACATACGTACATGCAGGCAAAGCACTCATATACATAAATGGTTTTTAAAAGGCAGGTGTAATATACTATTTTGAAAAATTAATAAATCTTTACAAAGACAAAGGAGCAACTATACACAAATCAAAATGTCAACAGTGACACTTTATCTCTGTGTCCACATTATCTAAATCTCCTAAGCTAGAAGTTTTCATTTAAAATTATTAAAAACACTTGTTTTCCATTGCTCGTTGCTAGTGTCATCACTGTGACTATTGTGTTGCACAGTAGCCCTGAGGGCAATTACCCTCTTGCCAGTGGGAGTCTGTGTGTCAAATGTAAATTTCTTATTACAGTATTCGATAATTATTGTGGTCAAATGTCTGTCTCTAGTAGACTGTGATGGACCTCAGATCCATTTGTCATGTAACACCACAACAGACATGTGACTCATAAATATTTTGACTGGAGACAACGGGCAAAAACTGTGCTGGTGGAAAGGTCACCAGATATGTCCTGGTGACAGATCAACACGTGTCACAGTACTTGAGCTCCAGCCCATTGTAAAAGAAATACAAGTTAAAGCCACAGTTAAAATGGCTAAAACAACACCTGGCAAGCAACGAAGTTGGGTACTTCACAAATTTCTTGTTCTACTATGGATGGAGAACTTTTTAAACCCTGGGTCCTTTAGCACAGATGGTTCTAGAAGTACTATAAGCCTGGTGTGTGTGTGTGTGTATGTATATGACAGAGAGAGAGAGAGAGAGAGAGAGAGAGAGACACAGAGACAGAGAGAGAGAGATGTGTGTATGTATATGACAGAGAGAGAGAGAGAGAGAGAGAGAGACAGAGAGAGGGAGAGAGAGAGAGAGAGAGAGAGAGAGAGAGAGAGAGAGCCCTCCCCCATGGGGGGGAAGAGAGAGGGTTTTGTTCCTCATACAATTTGATTGGCCATCATCAATCCTGAGTCTGTGCCCTTAGCGCGTCAGAGCTCATAACAACTGCTGTTCAAATCAATGCTTCTAAAGCCTTTAAGATCCATAGCCAACAACAAACACCAAATTTTACATTCTTCTTTTACCTACAGTGATCAAAATAAATAACTTTTCCTTGCGTTTTAGCAAACTAAGCATTAATTTTACTAAAAACCAATTTCCTCCCGGTTATTATAAATTATAGTGAGGAATTCATTACATATCTGGACTGTTATCCAAGACAGCACCCCCGTTCTTAAAGGACCAGTGTCAGCAGGACCCCCGTCAGCTGGCAAATGAGCTGCCTTCTGTACAATCTGTGCCTTTCACCTGTCTGCTCATGGTTCTCCTGTGTTTGCTTATTTGTAAGCATTTCAGTTAAGACACAGCATCGCTTTCCTCAGGGTTGTTGGTATGTTCAAGTTTGTACAGAGAACATATTTGCAAACATTTCTCTGCTACATGGGAAGGCCTCGGGAAATAACAGTCTCCATGCTTTTCATTTTGAAACCAATACTTTAAAACCATCTTTATAAATAAGATCCTTCCAGAATGTTTTCCAAGAAAAGGCCTGACTTGACTGCTGAACTCATCGGCTGCTATATTTATCATCAAGTAGGAGATGTGTGATTTCCCTTTGGGCTTGAACCACATACTCTGTGTCTCACAGTTCATTAACTGTCCGTCTATGACTTCTGCCTTCTGCTTCACCTGCCTACGCCCACACTGTCCCCTGAGTCCTCAGAACGCCTCTGGGAGGCAGTGGATTCATTGCTTAAAGGCAAGCTAATACCAGCAGTTTAGAGATTTACTTTGTTCTGTCTTCCACGCCCTTTAGCGTTATTTTATTCAACTATTCAGAGCTGGGGGTCTTTCAAGAGACTACAATTATCTCTTTCAATTGAACATTCATAAAATCTGATACTATTTATCCTTTTTCTTTTAATGAAGTCAAAAATAGTGAAATCAGAAGTTTTTGGAAAAGGTAATTTTTTTTTCTTGGTCTTTTTGAGACAGGGTCTCCCTGTAGCCCCAGCTGTCCTGGAACTCACTATGTAGACCAGGCTGGCCTTGAACTCACAGAGATCCGCCTGCCTCTGCCTCCCAAGTTCTGGGATTAAAGGTGTGCACCACCACACCTGGCTGGAAAAGATAAATTTTTAAAAACAACAGATTTTGCGAACAAAGTCAAGTAGCACATCAGTTTTCCCTAAAAAGGTACTCATATAAACATTCGGAATTAGTCTTTAAGGATAAAAACTGAAAACAGTAAGCAAGATGCTTGAATGACATAAATAATAACCAACATGTTTTCTTGAAGAAAGCATCAACATTTTGAAATTTTAATCAAAATATGAAATTCAGGTTCGCCCCTGAGTACAAATCTCTTTGAGGTGATTATAGTATATTCTATAATTGTGTAACATATGATATGATATATGATATTCTAGCCAATAGCCCACATCATCAGTAAGACAAAGTGAGCCCGCACCATTGTGCCAAGCTGGCCACCAAGTCTGGAAAGCTGGGCTTTTTCAAACACCTTCAGTAAAGTGCATTGGTTGATGTTATTTACTGTGGTCAGATATTCAAATAGTGGGGTCCCTCACCTCAGAGGCCTGGGGCATAAATTAGAGAGAAGGCACAAGAGAACTGAGCTTGGTGGTCCTGTTCGAGACCCTGACAGACATTTGTCTTCCTCACAAAAGCCTCTATACAATTGGGTTCAATTTGTCACAAATGACAGTCTTGACTCTAAAGAGGCCCAGATTGGAGCGGCACAGATGTTGGAGTTTTTACCTCTCAGACCCTACCAGAGAACAGAATTTACCTAAGCACAGATAATAATGCCAAGTGGTCTGCCCACCCTGGGCCATGATATGAACCTTTCCCCCTCCCTCTCTAATGTGGGTAAAGGTCAGATCCCTTGGTGTGCAGGAAACAGCTCTCAGATGCTGTTAGACCCAACCACAGGAGACCTACAAGGATACATTCCATGAACTGTCAGAAGGGCTCTAAAAGGGCTAGCGGAGAGAAGGCAGGCAGCGGTCTTTGAGCTTCTAGAAGGCAGAACCCAGTCTTCTCTGTTGTCTTCTCCCACAGTGCTCAGCTCGGGCAGTCTGTGGTGATCCTTCCATCACTGCTACGGAGAACTGATGGGAGAGTTTGGCTTATCGCCTTACATTCCACTGAGTGCCATTACGAGTCTGAAGACCTGACTTGTAACCAGACACCCACAGCGGGGCTGTGCAGGTGTAGCTTGTGGCAAAAGTCATTAAACACCTGTTTTCAGTTGCCCTTAGAAGGGTGACCAGAAAAGCAAAAATTGTTGTTTAGGCACCTTGTGGGGAACAGAGTTTCCATACACTTGTCTTAAGAGTAATTGAATCTGTCTTTTAACAACTCACAAATTATCCCCTGACAACTTGAAATAACAGGACTTTTTGTTAACGGGAGAAAGCTTGTGGAGACCAAAGGTTAAACAGGTCTTTTCATCATGATAAATCACTGGTTAATGAGGTCACTATTGTTGTATATTATGACCGTCCCTTTTAATTCCATTACCTCCTGGTTGTAAAGCTAACACAACTGATCATGGCTATTCTTTGAACTTTTCCACAATATTGACCGGCTTCTCAGAGCAGATGTCCCCTGGATGCAAGGGGGCCACAATTCTTAGTCACAGAAAGAATGTCAGGCAAGCTTTGGGATTATAGACGGCCTAGACTCTGGCAGAGAGGCAGGAAGAGATGGGAAATGTGAGAGCACAGCTTCAGCGTGGCATCAGTTTGTGAAAGGATGGAGCACACATCTAGCATCTAAAGCTCAGAGACTTGGTCATTAGAAGCCAGAAGATTGGGCTCATTCATCGTGTTATAAATGGTGTGCATCATTCCACCCCATCCTTACCAAACCCTCCTAAATTCTGTTTATTAAATGAGGATCTGAAAACCTGAGTGAGAAGCCATTCCCCGAGTCCTGCTGTGTTGATGGCCAGGAAACACAGACTCCAAACCTGCCCACGTGCTCATACGCTGCTTTTGCCACCAGGTGAAATTGACCAATGACTTCATCCTACCCAGCAGCTGCCGGATATAGTTCCTTCACCACAATGTAATGCTTCATCCACTCTTGATCATTGAACAGAAATAGAATTTTAGAATTTTCATAAGAGCAAAGGATTCTAGAGATCCATGCCGTGCAAAACCAGTGCCCAGAAGCAGGTGGCGCAGCACCTGAGGCGGAGTTACGAGTACCCAGGTCTTCAAGGTCACGTCTGCCACAACATTCTTAGAACAGCCTCTGGGGCACAAGTTCAGCTTTAAGCCCTGCTCCCTTGCTTGTATTTGTTTGTTCGTTTATGTATTGCTGTGTTTCGGTACTTGGATTAAAAAGGAAAAAGTGAGTTAATCATTCGGACATATTGCTAATATAAAAACCATGTTCAGGCCTTCTAAATATGTACAGTTACTATTGTGTTGACAAGATACCCAGGTATTTTGGCAGGAATTAGCCATGATAATAAACACCTAATATATGTTGCTTTTATGAAGAGGAAATCGATGTCATCGTAATCCCTCAAGAGTGTGGTGACACATGGTAACTACCAGTCGGCTTAAACTGGAAAATATTTATGTGAATTTATTCCATGAACATTTGAAACCCTGACCTAATCTAGATGCCTTAGTAACCGCAGTGGAGGCTTCACTAGTCACTGTTGCTACAGTCCTGAGCCCAGAAAACACAGCGTGGGGTAGACTCACTGTTGAGAGGGCGTTCGGAGAGTCAGGGAGGAAAAGCAGAGTACGGACAAAGGAGGTGAGAGAGAAGACAGCCTGGAGATGGCACGGCCGCACCCGAGGACGTCTCTTATGACAGGAGCTGTGTTCTATCAGTTTTATATTGCAGAGGGAAGATATTTAATACATGCTTATTGAATTAATTTCATTAATATGTGGGAATATAAATCCACGAATGAAGGTGTATAATGGCTTATGTATTTAGACCTCTTTTTCCAAAGTTGGCTCTCTTCAAATAGTCAATTTGTTTTTGCAAAGGCCATGGGCCAGCGAAGTACCTTTGACAGATTGAGGAGATGGGCCACAAACCGGGCAGCAGACTGAGGAAGGACATAAAGGCTTTAGAAGATCCTCACTCTGGTTTCCCTTTTAATTGTAAAGTGTAAACTGTCCAAAGTAAAAGTGATAAAGTGGCAGTAGGAGAGGGTCTGCATTGGCTGCGTTTCCCCAGGAGAGGCTTCCGTCCTTGGGAAAAGAATCCAAGCCGCCCCTGCTCTCCTTTCGGGTAACAAAGGATGAAAGACGGGACGGAAACATTAGGTTAATCTCTCCAGAGCCTTGTTTAGACACCGAGGATTCTAAAATAGGGCTGAACTCTGATGTCTGAAATCTCCTATCAAAGCCCCAATAATTAGCTGTTTTTCACGTTCTTTTTAAGAACACAACCCTGGACCCACAGGGGAGATTAGGCAAATCTTAATTAGTAGGGCTCAATTTTCTAAAGCAGAGATCAGACCCGGCCTGTTCAACATTCAGCTGAAGTCTGAGAGGAATCAGGAGCCTGTTAGGCTGTCTGGAAATGGACGAGTCTCAGGTCCTTGTCCCGAGAGTTGTGGGATCAGTTTTCACTATCTCACCATGACAGTGAAGGACAGAGATGTATCTGGGTACCACAGACAGCGAATTGGAAGTTGAAACTTTTCTCTCATGTTTGGAGCTCAGAGAGGTCTTTAAATATATATCTAGTTATCATTCATTTATGCATTGTGATCAGAGAGTTTTAGCCACCAAATTAAGTAATTCCAAGAACCTGGGAATAGGTCAATAGACCGATGAAATGAGAAAAGTATGGATGATTTACATTTCCCGTGAGCCTCCTCCCCACAGCCTCGTGTTGTGAGGGCGCTGGCTGCCGTCTGTGCTCCCCGGTCAGCAAGCAAAGAGATTCCAAGAAGAGAAGGCAAAGCTAGTGAGGTCAAGGGACATGGACGGACTTGTAGCATCTAGGGAAGGACTCTGCCTCTTGGCTCCTGTGGTTCTGGGACTTGTGTGAGCAGTGTGCGGACCACAGTGCCTCCATGTTCCACGGTGCTTCAGCACAACCTGGAGAACCGTGCAACAGACCTAAGCTGCAGGTTCAGGAGCTGGAAGCTCACTTGTTCTCAAGAATTCACTGGTCAGGGCCAGTGAGATGGCTCATCGGGTAAAGATGCTTGCCTCCAAACTGAGGACCTGAGTTTGATCACCAGATGACCTGAGTTCCATTCCAGATGTTTGCCATGCCATGTATGTACATGCACACACTCACACGTGCACACGTGCACACACACAAATACACAAATGTTAAAAAGTACTTTAAAAAATACTTTGCTATTTTTATGTGTATGAGTGTATTGCCTGCATGTAGATAGACGCACCTGTGTTGTGCAGTACTTGAGAAGGTTTGAGGGCATCAGATCCCCTGGAACTGGAATTATACATGGTTGTCAGCTGCCATGTGGGTGCTGGGAATCAAACCCAGGTCCTCTGGTAGAGCAGTCAGTGCTATTAACCACTGAGCCATCTCTCCAGCCCTTCTCAAAAAGTACTTTGGGGAAAAGAGTTTTCTACCCAGGGTAGACAACTAGTGTGATCTCAGAGGTGACAGTGTAAGAGTATGTCACACCAAGTCATCCTTAGTCACCGTGTTGCTGATTAGAATGCTGAATATCAAAATGGGGATATTATCTAAATACCTCTTGTCACCTAGCAGTAGAAATGTTAGAAAATGGGCTCCACTGGGGAAGTGAAAGGTGTTCAAGATGTGAGGGTGGGCTAAGACAGCTCAGCATCCTCCACACTTGAGGGATGGGCCGTAAGAATCCACTACAGCCTGCCTTTTGAACCGTCAGGGGAGACAGTTGGTCCCTAATTGGTTTTTCACCCTGCATTGCTTTGGGGAGACTTCTGACCACATACCGAGGGCACAGAATACTGGGGCTGTTGGAGTGTCCCCTTCAGAAAACACTCATTCAGGGTGTGGTTAGAGAACCTTAAAGAATGCATAGCCAGCATCACACCGAGCGTGGAGGTCAAGTATGGATGCTGCATGCACACACTGGAAAGTATCTCTGTAAGTGTGGGACAGGTTTGTCTGAGATTTACTTTCATTATAATCATATAACAGGATTAGAGAGACAAGCTATGGTGACTTACCATCACTAATGTACTTGGTGGCTATGACTATTTCCCCCCCCAAAAAACCTAAGTTATTCACAGATCTAACTTAGGGACATTCAGAATAAAAGGGACAAGACTCAAGTCCCGCTTTGCGGACCAGTTCTGATCCTCCAGATCCTTGCTGACATGAAAGGCTTTGCTGTGCTTTGACCACACATGGCCTCTGGGTTGGAATCTCTGCCCAGTTACCTGGGCAGGTGGCTCCACTCTGCACCTGAATTTCTCATCTGTGAAATGCAGACGATAAGTGTGTCTCCCCCACAGCTTCACTGGGAGGACTAAAGGACCTCATTACACACACGTGACAGCAGTACGCATCTCAGAGTATACGTGGAGTACATGGGAAATACTGTTATTTGCTGCTGGCATTTCAAGGGTCCTAGGATTGAGACCTACTTTCTCCTGAAGAGATGCTTTCGAGGGAAGAAGGGATCCTAGGCCAAGTGAGGTGCTGGGCTCCCTAGACGTCTTCTGCCCTTATTTTCCTGTGAGGGTGATGGTTCCCTCACCGACTAATCTATGAGCCATTCTGGCTGAGATTTCACAGACTGTGAAGCTCTGTCATTCCCACTGGGTCACTTATGAGGGAGCAGAGGTGGCATTTTAGATCCAAGCATATTCCATGACATGTGGGTAAACAAAGTTCATCACCCATTAAATCCCCCATGTTTCTGTCACAGTGTAGAAGTTGATAGATATGAGTCTTTTTCTAATATTTCTTGTGTGTGTGCATATTTGTGTGGGTACATGTATATGTGTGTGCATATATATGCACATACATGTAGAGGCCGGAGCTCAAGTCTGGGTGTTGTTTTTCAGGAACTATCTACCGTGTTTTTAAGAGATTGCCTCTGTCATCAGCCTGGAGCTTAATCAATCAGGTCATACTGACTGGCGGGTGATCCACCTGTCTCCACTGCCTCACTGCTGGGTTCACAGGTCTGGACCACTATGCCTGGCTTTTTTATGTGAGTTCTGCAGATTGAACTCGGGTTCTCACACTCCTGTGGCAAGCACTTGCTAAGTCACCTGTCCAGCCTTTTGTGTGATATTTCTATTAAACAACTCCATGGACTTCTGACAGTTTTTAGCTCGGAAGCATCAGGTTCCCTGTCTTTGGGGGAAACTCCTCTGTGAGTCTTGGTGGAGACGCAGCTCTGTCCACACTGCTCTGCAGAATCGAGCGAGCAGCCCACTGCATAACCAGCACACCCACCTGACTGAGGATAGCTGGAGAGAGTCACACCTGTAGCGGCTCTGAAGTTCGGGATCCTCATGACCCTGTGTCTGCATCAGGGCCTTCATCATGCCCCTTACTGCTTTCCCTCTTCCCCAAGCCCAGTCTGCCAGGCTTGCCCATCAATTTTGTGATCTACTGTCATAATCTTCGCTCTGTTGCTGTGATAAAATACCCTGACAAGGGGCTGGAGAGACGGCTCAGTGGTTAAGAGCACTGACTGCTCTTGCAGAGGACCCAGGTTCGATTCCCAGCACCCACATGGCAGCTATGAACTGTCCTTAACTCCAGTTCCAGGGGAATCCGAAGCCCTCTTCTGACCTCTGTGGGCACTGCATGACACGGATGCACTCATACATGCAGGCAATACACTCATACACATAAAAATAAATAAAATATTAAAAAAAAATACCTGACAAAAAGCAATTTAGGGAGAGAGGGTTTATTTGTATTACAGCTCCAGAGGGATAGAGTCCATCTTGGTGGGGATGGCATGGCAGAAGGAACAGGAAGTTGACCGATCACATTTCATCTGCACACAGGAAGCAGAGAAAGAGAACCAAAAATAGGGGCAGGCCATAAACTCTTTTTTTTTAATTTTATTTATTACTTCTATTTTATGTGTATGTGTGTATTGCCTGTGTGTAGGTAAGTGCACCCGTGAAGGACAGAAGGGGCTGTTGGATCCCCTGGAACTGGAGTTAAGGAGAGTTCTTAGCTGCCATGTGGGTGCTGGGATTCGAACCTGGGTCTTCTGCAAGAACAGCCAGTGTTCTTAACCACTGGGCCATTTTTCCAGCCCCAGGCCATAAATTCTTTAAGTCCAGCCCCAGTGAAGTACTTCCTCCAGCAAGCCTCCACCTCCTGAAGGTTCCTTAAACTCCCCAAACGGTGCTACCAGCTGGGGGCTGAGTACTTAAATACTTGCACTTATGGGGGACATTCTCATTCAAAGCACAATATGTACCATGTTCTTTTTTACCATGTTTCTCTTCTGATTAAATTTGCTAAATTTCTGTGGCTTGCAGCCAGCAACCTAGCCTGGCAGAACTCTTACTGAGCCTCCATGATGGTGAAATCATGGTGACTGGAACTGTAAGAGAATAGGACAGAGAGCCAAGGATTGTGAGAAGCTTGCTTCCGCAGGGAGCACAAGACAAGCACACGATATAGCAGGCCTCCTCTGACTTGCCTCTGTGGGAATTTGGGGAAGTTTGCTCCAAATTCTGACCTTCAACTTCTCAATGGAAGACATGGAAGGAAGCTTAAGATAAAGATTAAATGTCCTTGTCATTTGCTCCTATTTATCTGCCTCTGACCTTGAACTGCTGATGTTTAGATAATTTACTTCTGCTTTCTTCCATGGACATTTGGCAACATGACCTGCAATCTGGCTGCTGGGATGAGGATCCTTCCCAACAGGCACACTAAAGCCTAGTGTTCCGAAAGCAAGCTCCATGGTGGGGTCCAGCCAGGAAAGTATAAACCCTACCAGACTGCCCAGAGAACGCCCATGGACATTGCAGGTGTTATGAAAGCCCTTTTGCACTCTTATCAGTGTCCTGGCTTGTCTAATAGGGGATTTGCTCTCCCTCCTTAGGACAGACAAGAGCTTCTGTCTTCAGCATTAGAAGCTCAATGTTTAGCACGGGGCTTTTCAGGGATAGGGCTCAGTAGATGTTTGCTCATGAGGCAAATAAAGGGGCATGGGATCCTTCTTCCTCATAGACCACAGCTGACTTTCAAACGCGTTCTTCCGTTTTCTGCAGCCGCCATTTAAACGAGGCCCACCTGAAGCACTTTCCGAGAGGGAAGTGGTAGAGGAGAAGCAGCAGCAGAAGGCTTGGACGTGAGCATGAACAGCTCGGGGCTGGGGACACAGCTCAGCTGCTGAAGTGCTTGCTGTACAGGGGAAGGCTGGCGTTCAGATGCCCGGCACTCATGCAAATGCTGTGTCCACCTGTCATTCCAGCAAGCTCTGGGTTTGAGTGAGACCATGCCTCAATATAGGAGGTGGACAGCAATCAGAGAAGACACCCAGTATCAACCCCTGCCTCCACATGCACCCGCATGCACAAATGCACACATATGTGAACATGTACTTGCACATCAGACACATAAAATAGTAACAATTCATAATTCAAGGTGATAGCAAAACAATTCTATAATATAACTTCAGTCTTGACTTCAGGAAGAGCCTACTGAGCCAACTTACTCTGAAAACGAATAATAGGAGAGAATTGACAAAGTATCCTATGGGACTGGAGAGACGACTCAGTGGTTAAGAGCACTGGCTGCTCTTACAGAGGACCCAGGTTTGAGTCCCAGCACCCACATGGTGGCTGACAACCATCGGTAACTCTGGTCCCAGAGGATCTGACACCCTCTTCTGGCCTCCTGGGCACTGCACAACATGGGTGCGCTTCCATACATGCAGGCAATGCCCCCATACACATTAAATAAAAATGATAAACAAGGAGGATGGGCAGGCAGGAGGCCCTGGGCCCTGGGCCCTGGGGGTGCGTACAGGGAGAGAGGTTGGGACGCCCTGCGCAGGACTGATGCTCGCCGGAGTCCGAGGGAGTGTTCTGCCCTTTCAGAGAGCGTGCCTTATTCTGGCAGTTCTCAGTCGCTACCATGTGGAGGTCTGGCGAATGCAAGTTCTTTTGTACTTTTCTTCGCCCCCGATTTTGGAGACATTTCCTCTCACCCCTCCATGTGGACCATCTGAGTGTCTGCAGCCACTAGTGCCCGGGACCCCTGGAGAAGCGCAGGACAGTTCTGTCCTGCTGCCTGCCCACTCTCCTGACAAGGGCTCCCGTGATCTGTGTGTGTCAGCGAGGCAGGGACTGCGCAGGCTGTTCTCATTTAGCTCATTTGTGATGCTTCCAAGTGAAAGAAGGCGGGGCTCGTTTCATGTATGCTGATTAGCATAAAATTGCTCTTTTGTCTAGCTGGGAGGAGGACAGCGGGGCTGGGCCTTCCGGCTGGGGGTTGACTCCCTCTCCCTTCCTCCCCCAGCTAACCAGGACCTAGGGAAATATCAGCCCCACTTGCAACTGTGACTCCTTTGACCTGGACCCCTTTCCTCCGGGGGTGGAAGTGTAAAAACTTGGCTGCGAGGACCGATGGCGCTGCTCTGCACACAGCTGCGGCTTCTCTCCAGGACCCGAAGGCTAAGGACCGGGAATGCCCTGGACTCCGTTACTCTTTCGTATTTATGCAGTTGCTATGTCATGCTAAATACTGATTTCCCCAGATAGTTCTTGGAATTTGGACAAAAGAACTTGAAAAACATTTATCTACCCTGCAGTGCTGGGATCTAGGTACATACACTTGATGCTAAACCACACAATCCTTAACTATCTTAATAGCTCTTAATTAGAGATGAGAGCTACAAGTACATTTATGGCATGTAAAATAAAGATGTAGTCTTAAAACTCTAGAATGCACAAGGCATTCTTACAGCAGAGAGTGACTTGAACTGGTTAAAAGTTTCTGGCAGAAGGTTTGAAGTAATAAAAACACCCACACTGATGAGCTCTGCTGTCACATTAAGAATTCCCCTCCCAGCCCACACATCCGAAGACCTGTCCTGAGACAGAATCATAATCCATCCCTGTAAATGTGAGCCTGTGCTTGTGAAATTCTCCGAGTTCCCATTCCTTCCAAAGCTGGATGGACAGCAGACCAGATGGGCCACTAGACTTGTTCTAATTCCCTTCCCAGTGTTCACTATTTCTTCTGCTTTCGGAAGCCTTGTGTTCCTGACCTTCCCTGGTTGTAGGATTTTACGACATGAAGGCCAGGAGAAGCAAGCACTTCCCTCTTTTTGGATAATGATTTGCTATGCTGGACAAGCAGCTCCAGCAAAGTTCATCTGTCCATCTGTGTGACATGCCAACCAGGCGAGGAACAGTAACTTGGGCAAGTTCCACGACGCAGGGGATTCTGAGGACATCTGAGGTGACAGCTGGTGACCTGTTTTCTATACAATAGCCAAGCGTCTGTGTGACATGCCAACCAGGCGAGGAACAGAGTAACTTGGGCGAGTTCCACGACGCAGGGGATTCCGAGGACATCTGAGGTGACAGCTGGTGACCTGTTTTCTATACAATAGCCAAGTTCTTGGAAAGTCCTCAGCATGGTCTAGGGTGGTAGGGAGCTTGCTTAGCAGGTATGAGGCACGAAGTTTCATCTCCAGTATTGTCCCAACTACCACCACCAACAAAAAGACCCCGAATCCTGGACACAGCGTTCCTAACATCAGATGTATTTCCAGCAAGCCCCACCCTCTGGCTCCTGAAAGGCCCTAATTCAGAAGCAAAGCTCAGCATAAACAGATCTAGACAGGGATGTCAGGACGTATGGGCTACTTATGAGACACTGATTGAGTCTCATGAGCATCTGTATGAGCTATTGTGTCAAAATCGAGGGGTTGTAATTAGCTCTGATATGACCTGGCACATGCGTCCCTCTCTACTGACACCCTCTGGGGCCCACCAGTTGTGACCAGTACAGCTGCCTGGCTCCCCCAGTTTGCAGTATATTGACACAGCCATTTTCATGGTAGGCCTGGTGTAAATTTGTTGCTACATGGTGTGTCTGCCCCAAACTGCAAGGCATACGTAAATTTTTGTGTGTGTGGCGGGGCTGGCACAGGGGTTGGGAGTTACGGGGGCTCAATAGCGCCTGCGATGGGGCAACCGGCCAGTGACCTAACCCTGATAAATTGTTTACTTGTTAGCAATGGGATTCAAGAGTGGGCCAGGGGAGCTGCAGGCTCAGCAGGACAGACTTGGAAGGTGGACCCACGCCAATTACCAGTCATTGTGGTTGCCCCGTGATTGACACCAATGTCCCCCCTCACACCATGGGTTCTTTTACTATCCCAGACCCAACACAAGTCCCACTGTGCTAAGGCCTTGGTGTCCTCAATTTCCTTTGCGGCTAGCAAAAATTAACCTAGGCCTCCAGCCCGGGGAAGACCTACAGGCTTTATTTTACGATGCATTTTCCCCCAGTTTTTCAAGGATGAGTAAAAAAAATAGAAGTTGCCTAGGCCAGTTGGGCAACAAAGGAAGTCGAGGGACAAACATTATCTTTGGATGACTGACTTCAAAGTTAATGATCTCCCCCACTGAATGGTGCCCTCCGCAGCTCAATGAGGTCTCTGCCATCAGATAAAGAAGCGTCTCTTTAATCCTCTCCCATCGCTTTGTCCCTTTGTGGCAAAATGATCATTTCATCAGTTTCGGGTACTCTCTGCCCAGAGAGTTGTTTAGCCTGAGTGATTCAGAGCTAGAGAGACAGAGAACAGTATTTCCCTCCTTCATTTTTTCTCAAGTGACGGCTGAATAACTATGCAAAAAAATTAAGGCATAATGACCCCGCAACAGTGACAAAACCTAATTAGTCACGGAGGCCACTGGCTAATGAGCCGCAAAACCTGGCTCTTGAGTGTGTAATAACTGTATTTTTCTCCGTTTCTCCCTTTAGTCACAGCCTTGTGTGGCATTTTTAACTAACTAAAATGGCACCAGATGCAACAGGGTGCAGACATTTTAACTTGAATTAAGAAACCATATGTTCCGATAAGTCATGGTCTCTTCTTTCCCACAGCCCGGGTCCTCCATCTGTGAGGTGGCACGGGTAGGGAAGGGAGGACTGCCACAGGGACCATCGCCCCAGGAAAAGACTGGGTTTTGAGGTTGGAAGTGGACCCACTGAGACAGTGGATTCGGTAGCAACCCGGATGCTCCAGATGTGGGTCCAACTGTGCTCCAGAGCATAGGGCAGCTGTGGAGCTGAGGGAGGAGGAGAGGGGGGTCTGGGCAAAGGAAGACTGTGCCCATGTTGTATGACACAGTGCGGATGCTTCAAGCTGTCTTTACAGCATTACCTGCTGTTCTGTACATGTGTGCTTAGTGACTTATGGAACAGATTAGCCAGCTTTGAGCCTCAGAAAAATCATGCACCTTGTTACCTCTGTTTGCTTTTTAAGGTGAAGCCATAAGGATCCCTCCAGTTTGGAAATCTGCCCACAACCACAGTTGGAAATGTGGGAGTGAAGATTCAAGCCACGCTCGCAGTGTTTCCAGTGTTTGTGGCCATCACTGTGAGCCTTCCTTCACTTGGGAGCCTTTGAAAGGTAGGGAGCGTACTCATCACAGCTGGGCAGACTGTCTCTCTTCAGCCTGACTCCGGAAGGGGCTTCTTTCCAAAGTCAGGCAATGTATCATTAACGCAAGTTTGTCCATCTGAAGAAGGCATCACAGAGCACGCACTTTTCCTCCCGTTGTGGAACTTGCCTCAGGTTCTGAGCTTGGATTTCTTCCGCATTTGGATGTAGTCCTGGCCTTCACCTACATTAGAACTAGACTTGGGCTTGTAAAACACTGGACAGTATGCTGTTCACTCTCCGAGAGGCAGGAAGGCCAACCTCTTCTGTGTCCCTTTCCACACCCAGAAAAGAAATTCTCCCCCAGGAGACTCGGCCCCTGCTCTTGCTGGACTTCCACAAGGGCCTTGTTGACAACACTGGACCTTGTAAGGGACTCCCCAAGCACCCTGTGTGGAATGTGGAGCATAGAATTAACTGGGGTATGAAGATGCAGGCTTGGTCAGGACGGCTACCTCCTCCAGCAATCTTAAAACATGCATTAAGAAACATCCACCCCATCCAGCACCTACTGTCTCCCTAACACAGGAGCAAGCCAGGAAAACAGTGTAGGTTGGGGATGTAGCTCAGTGCTGCAGTTCTTGCTTGGCACGAAGCCCTAGCGTCAGTCCCCCAAATGACACAGAACAAAGGGCTGAGGAGGGGGTTCAGTTGGTAAAGTGCTTACTGTGTGAGCGTGAAGACCTGGTTCAATCCCCAGAACCATGTTAAAAAAAAACTGTGTGTGGTAGATTGCATGTAATCCTGGTGGTGGGGAGGCAGAGACAGGCAGATCCCTGGGGCTCCCTGGCCAGCCCTCCTGCGGAACAGGTGAGCTCCACCCACTAAGAGACACTGTCTTACAAAATAGTGGATGGCACCTGAGGAACTTGGTACCCAAGGTTGATCCCTGGCCTTCAAAGGCACATGCATACACATGTGCACATGTACACGTGCATGAGCATGCGTACACATGTACACACACATATAAACACCCAGAAGTGTAACAAACAAAAAGAAGCACCTTTAGAGTTTGTAGGGTCAACAGAATATAAATTACATTCTTCACGGCCAGACAGTTCAGTTGCAGCAAATCCCTGTGTCTGAGACTGTGGGATGGGACAGCAGTTGATCACTCCACCTCAGAAGCATATGCACAATTAGCTGGGCTGGCTACAAAACGAGAAAATGGAATCTTTTGTTTAAAGAAGGACAAAGAATTTCGAGATGTTTACTCGGAGCATGACTAGGGGCAGGTCCTTTCTCAGGACCGGTCCCTGGGTCCCTCTGTGGCTGCACAGGCCATACCCTACGAAGCCAGGCTTGCCAAGACAGCCCTGTGCATCACATCCTCAAGTCACACACTGGACACCACCTCCCGTTCTTCTGACTTCTTACAATTGCTCATAGTTCTCGGTGCTTTGAACTTCAGAAAGTCCACTCCCCACCTCAGGAGCCCTGTGTGGAAAGCGGGAGTGTCTCCGCACAGACAATGATGTTTCTTCTGGACGCGTCTCCAAGCTCTCCTCTATTCTAGTCCCGGCAAGCTTGGCTGCTCTGCTCAGCGGCCTTTTCCTGCCCTCGAGCCAGGCCATTATTCTCTCTTCATATACTGCACTTCGTGCCCTTGTGAACCTGTTGAAAAATAGTGAAAGAGTTGAAAGTACCACTGGCTCCTAAAAATAGTGCCGACTAGGAGGCAGAAAGGGGAACTCCGGTTTCATTCAGTGCTAAAGATAACACCGCCCGAATGATAGACTCCTCGGGATTGTTTGTCCCCACTGGCCATTGTCCCCTCGAGCCTGAATGAACCTCTCAGCAGCTCTTGAGGCCTGTCACAGGTAGGCACCCAACGGAGATAATTCCCAGTCCATGCTTCACTGCCCTCCAACAGACCCTCCCAGGCTCTGAAAGGCCCCAGACGATGCTGAATAAGGTCCTCCCCCCATCAACTTAGTCTCCCACTGAATTTTCCGGGGATGTGAGCAGCTTCCTAGCATCGGCAGAGGATGCTTCTCAAAGCGCTCCTGTTCTGAATCCAGCCTGGCGCTCAGGCCTCCTTCCCAGGCAAGAGGGCAGCGCTGGCCATCAGGCCTCAGAATTTCTCCAGGTGCTTTCCTTGGCCGGAGGCGTCAAAGAGCGTGCTCTGCTTCTCCTGGGGTTGTGTAGTCTGGATACAGACCATTCTCAAAATCCTCTTTATTATCCAAATCCCATGTCTTTGGGTTTTGCCAAAAGAGGAATAGCCCTCTGTGGGCACGTGTACGTTCAGAATGTGCTAGGAGCACCTGGCCTTCAGAGCTGACCCAGCCACACTGATCACAGCTCTCTTGTTTTTCTGAACTAGGGTTCTCATTTATAAAAGAGCTCAGGGGTGAGAAGTGGGAAGGGGAGTACTAGGGGCAGCATGCCCATGTCCAGCACATGAGCTCAGAAGCTTAAAATAAAAATGGCATCAAATATGGTTCATAACGCCCTAGCTCCCAAGGCCTTTCTTCCCCAGAAGTTAACAGGGATGACACACTAACAATGCATACATAATAAGCACAGTTCCTAGTGGGGAAAGGAGCTGAATAAAAGTAGATTTTATCACTCTATAATTATGGCTTGTCTGTTTGCTATTCTGATTTGCCACAGCCTTGATGGCTGGTCCCTTCTGAAGGTGTGTTTGGCCTCCCTGCCATCCAGATCTTTCTACACTGGCTTTTCAGTGAAGGGGACATGTGTGCTCCTAATACAGACGCAGTTTTTAATACTGTCTCACCCAAGTGAACATTTCAACTCCCGTGTTCTAGAAAGATCAAGAATTCCTTTAGCCAGAAAGAGGAGAAGGGGTTCCAAATCAGGGCCAAGCTCTCTTCCTTCCCTACCTCCCAGTGTTCCCTCTGCAGCACTGACCCCAGAGCACGCAGACTACAAGATCCAGATCTGAGATCTCAGCTTCAAAGTATTAAGTACCAACCACCACCAAGGGGCCTCCAGGGATCTGGTCAACACCTGGATTTCTGTGCTAGTCTTTGAATGTCAGTAGGGTTGGCCAATAGAGCAGAGACAACCCCCATGAGCACAGTAGCTCTCTTGCTTATGTGCAAACTCCTGAGCCCACCAGACAGCACCAAACCCATGGTCACATAGACAGCCCTGGTTAATCTCAGTGAGTCATAAAAGAAGAAGAACAGTCTTGGGCATGAGAGATTTGTAAGTGGTGGGGATGACAGGGGTGGGAGGGGGTGGGGAGTGAGAGTGATCAGTGTGTACTGTGCACACGCACACATGAAAAATTGTCTCAAAATAAATTTAATTGACAATAATAATAATAGAAGGAATGGGAGCCACAGGACGCAGCTCAGCTGCCGGGCAATCACTTGGCATACGAAAGAAAGGTCCTGGTTCTGTCTCCAGCATAAACAAATAGTAGCTAAGTGGTATTAAAAGGAGTAACTTCTGGGGCTGGAGAGATGGCTCAGCGGTTAAGAACACTGGCTGTTCTTGCAGAGGACCCGGGTTCGAATCCCAGCACCCACATGGCAGCTAACAACTGTCCATAACTCCAGTTCCA
>NW_008328488.1:367830-381459 GCF_000622305.1 Nannospalax galili
TACATGCACACACATAAAATTTTAATAAATTAAGAAAAAAAAAAGAGTAACTTTCACTGGCCTTTCAAGGAGGCTGGAGGTCGGGGTCAGGGAGCACAAAGTAGGCCCAGGACAGCAGAGCCCAAAGGCAGGAATGTCTACTGCTAATACTGGAGCAAAGTAAATAGCTATGTCTGGCGAGCAGAGAGCATGAGTGGGGAGCCTGACTAGAGAGGGCGTGGTTCTGAGTGTGGATCCTTGAGTGCTCGGCTGAGGGGTGCAGTATTCCTCCTTGTTGGCTGTGGGGAGTCAGAGAACATGAAACAATCCCAGACACAACCAGACTTGCAGTCTGCCACCCTCACCGGTCACTTGCCACACCACGTGCATCTCCAATCGCTCTTGGAGGGGACTGGGATGGCCTTGCACTTAAGAGCAACTTGTTCAGGGACCTGAACAAGTCTCCAGAGTGTCTAGCAAGTGGAAGTGAGGAGAAAGGCAGCTGGGGCGGGGGCCTGGACAGAAGTGGAGGGACAGAGAGACAGAGAGAGAGAGAAAGACAGAAATAAGGACAAAGACAGCTGGGTCAAACCTGGACAGAAGGGGGGGGCAGAAGGAGAGACAGAAAGACAGAGAGGGGCAGGGAAAGTGATACTACCTGAGGTTTTGGTGGCCTTCCGGTTCCAAATCTAGTGTGTACATTCAAAATCTGCTTTCTGACAGGTAAAGGCACCTGCCACCAAGGCTGATGACCTGAATTCAAGCCCCAGAACCCACAAGGTAGAAGAAAAGAACCAACTGTAAATGGTCCATGACCTCTACATGCATGTGATGGCACATGCACGCACACACACAAGTGAAAAAAAGTTAAAGCAAAGCAAATTCCCTTTCCATACACCCAGACCTCTCTGAGTGCAGTGGTGTCTGTCTCCCCGGAGACTGCTGGGTAAAATGAGTCAAGTCCTTTGCAGTTTTACACCTATGTCAACCTCCCATGCAGCCCAGCGGTAGAGACCATAGGTCAAGGTACAGCCTGTGGCACCGTTAGGAAGATTCAGTAGAGAATGCGGTGGTAAGGCTCAGGCCTGCAGTTCACCTATAACACTGTTTCCAAATCTATCAGGAAAATCATCTGTTATCAGTGAGGATTTCCTTGCTATGATAGAAGCCCAGGAATGGTGCCACCCGTATGTCAGCAACTTTGAGGAATTTCTGCAGATGATAACAGTTAGTACCATGCTGCTGGGGGGTCACCAGTGTGCCTCGTGGGAAAAATAAATCCCAGTAGGATCCAGCTAACAATCCACAGCTTGCAGCATTTCTTGGGCAATCAGTGACAGCACGCATTGCAAGCCTCCTATGGCCTCAAGCACAGTAGAATGCTGTGTAAAAGGAAGGGGATCCCACTGGAGCACATGCAGATACTGTGCCTGGAAGGTCTGAGGGACACACAGTAGTGTCTCCAGCAGCAATCCTGTGAGTGAGAGAGGAGGCTAGCACGGATGACCACACCCACGGGAGAAGCGACTCACACCTTTGCTCCCATCCCCACAGTGCCCACGTCCTTCTACCCCATAAGACATGAGATGAAGGTATCCCTGAGTAGCCAGAGTGACAGACATCACCCCCTGCCACTCCCCTCCTCTTCCTAAGGACTAGGATTTCAGTGGGGTGCACAGGTACATGTAATCAAAAGTCCGGTCCCCAGCCTTCCTTGCAGGAAGAATTCAACCTTATGACTCAGTTCTGTTCAATGGGGCTAACAGAGTTTGTGGAGCTGGCTTCCCCTTCCGTCCTGCTTCCCAGGTGATGTTAGGGATGGTGATGGAGACAAGAATACGGAACACAGCCACATAATGGCAAAGCAGAAAGTCAGAGGGATCGAGGGCTCTGGGAGAATGGCCTAGTGAGCCCTGGTTGATTACTATTGATTGTTTACATGAAGCTTAGTCTGTGTGTCCTACTAATCTGTTGACAGTATCATTTCATATCTCAGACATTGTCAAATGGAATACTGACTCAAAAATAGAGCTAACTCTGAAATGGTACTGTGCATGTCACCGCTAATTGTCTACTTGTCAGAATCACCTGGGAGATGGGCCTCTGGGCATGCCTTGGTCACAGTACCATGTCAGAGATTATCTTGATCACACTAATTGATGTGGGAGGACCTATCTTAATTGTGGGAGGGAACATTCCCCGGGCAGAGGATCCTGAACTGAGTCCAGTGAGGAGGCAGGAGCCTGGGATGCTTCTTCTCTGCTCTTGACTGCGGACACAATGTAACCAGCTCCTTTCTGCTCCCGCTGCTGTGACCACACCTGGGTGGGCTGTTAACCTGGAACTGTGACCCAAAGCACACCTTTCTCTCCTGAGTGGCTCTGGTCAGAGTATTTTGTCACAGTAACAGGAAAAATAACTAAGACAGGCACGTTCCCTTTCATGTGTGCTCAAGGAGTTGTCTAGAGTCCACACCCAAGCAACCCTCGGTACTGGACATGTATGGCAGACACTTTCCGTCAAGAAATTCCCTGGGCATGTAAAAATGTTCAGCAAAGGGGTTGGAGAGACGGCTTAGTGGTTAAGAGCACTGACTGCTCTTACAGAGGACCTGGGGAGAGGACCTCAATTGGAGAGGACCTCAATTTCCAGCATCCACACGACGGCTAACAACCGTCAGTAACTCCAGTTCCAGGGTAGCGGACACTTTCTTCAGACCTCCAAGGGCATTGCAGACATGGGCGCACGTACGCACACGCAAGCAATACACTCATACACATGAAGTAAAAATAATAAAATTTCAAAAACTATATTCAGCAGCTCAGAAAAGAGGGCTGTGTAAGGAACAGGAAGGTGAGCTGGCCTGAGAACTGGGAAATGCTGGACACTTGAAGGGACTGATCTCGAAACAGGATCAAATCGGTAACAAAAGGAAACACTGCACAGAGCAGCCTTCTCTTTTAATGATTTATTTGTTTTTGTCTGTACAAGTGTTTTCACTGCCTGGATATATGCTGGTTTGCAGTGCCCTTCAAGGCCGGACAAGGGTGACAGAGCCACCATGTGGTGCTAGGATTCGAATCTGGGAGCTCTGGGAGAACAGCAGGTGCTCTTAACCCCTGAGCCACATCTCTAGCTCCATATTAAGTGTATTTAGGGACTCTGTGTACCCAGACTTCATCTCTACCTGCCTGTGCCCTCAGCAAAAGGCCTTCTGCCCCAAGAAAGCCTCACACCGCCTGACTCTGAGTCCATTCCAATCTCTGTCTTTAACCACCTCCTTATTCTGATTTATTTTCTTTTTTGCTTTTTTAAGGCAGAATCTCATACAGCCCAGGCTGACCTCAAGTTCTCTATGTAGCTGAGGATGACCTTGAACTCCAGATTCTCCTGCTTCCCAAGTGCTAGGATTACAGATGTGCATCACCTCACCAGACTCTGATGTAGTTAAGACCAGGGCTTTGCCCCTCCCTCTCTCCTGTTCCTACCTGGCAGTCAGATGAGTCCTTCTGTGCAGATGATAGATCTACTGAAGCCACTCACATTTTGTTAAAAAAAAAAAAAAAAATCCTTTCTTCAGCCTCATGTAAAACCTCATCCCCTATCATCTGCTGTCTTGGTCAAGGTCACCCAAGGAGGTCGCTGAGGCTCTGTACCTCAGTTTTCTTATTTCCCGAGCACTGTTTTTTGTTTGTTCAGGCTTTTCGGGGGGTTGGTTTATGTTTTTCTGAGACAGGATGTCATATAGCCTGGGCTGGCCTCAAACTCACTATGTACTAGAGGATGACCTTGAACTCCCAGTTTTCCCTTGAGCACTTCCAAAGTGCTGAGATTACAGGTGCTTGCCACTGTGCCCAGTTCAAACACTGTTTTTAAATTGAATTGCTGTTTCTTGGTGTATAATACCACTTGTTAACTGTAGGAATACTGAAAGGTATAAAACATACGTAAAATAAAAATTACCCATAGTTCTGTGATTCAGTCGCATTCCTAAGACTATTTTGGAGAATTTTCTGTTCATCTAATGCTATATATTGAGATACAGAACTGAATCCTATTGCAGTTCTAGCATTTGTAAGCTGTATCTCATGTTATACAATATTTTGGAATTTTTCTATAATTTTTATCAAATTTTCTTCAAAAACGTATTTTTTACAGATTATTTAAATTTTACTTTAACCCAATATTGTAATATTTTTGTAATAATGTAAATGCAGGATTAACCCAATATTTGTGTGTGCGTGTGTGTGTCTGTGTGTGTGTGTGCGTAAGTGCACCCATGTCATACAATGCCCATGGAGGTCAGAGGAGTGTCGGATTCCCCTGGAACTGGAGTTACAGTTGTTAGCTGCCATGTGGGTGCTGCAAATCGAACCCGGGTCCTTTGAAGAGCAGTCAGTGCTCTTAACCACTGAGCCATCTCTTCGGCCCCAACCCAATATTTTTTATTAATCTGATTCAAACTACTATCATGGCTGTTGATTATAGACACATATATATATGCTTTGATTACACTGAGGAAGTAGTAACCTATTTCTAGCATTCTACAAGTTTTAAGCAGAAAAGACCAATTTTCCTCAAGTAGGTAACAGTGGGGTTTGCTTATCTGGCCTTTGGCCACAATGTGTTTCCTCCCTTCCATAAGCTGTTCTTGGACCCCTGTCACACTGTGCTGTTGAATTCTGTGCTGGCAGTCAATATAGGACTCTCTCACCTGCACTTGAATGAAGTAAATCAAATCACAGAACATCTGCCAGCATCAAATTCACTTAAAAACTTTGGGTAAGTGTGTTGCAATCATGTCTTTACTGAGGTGAAACCCAGAGCCTTCAATAGGCACCGGGGAGCTCAGAGGTGAGGGTTCAACACGAGAACATCCCGTGCTTGTTTAACCACGGACTCATTTGTCCAGTCGTGTCTATTAATGGAACAGGGTTCCCACAGAATGCCATCAGGAAATCTGCTGCATTTTTCTTGTGAGTTAAATGTTATTATTAATATTATGCTAAATTCATTAAAAAAATTTGGCAAGTTTGCATCTTTTCCTGCACTTCAAACACTTCAAAACAAATAGCATTTTCTAGTCCCCCTGACCCCCGCCGCCTTTTTTTACACAGGGTCTCATGTTTGCCAGGCTGCCCTCACTCCCTATCTGACAGAGGATGGCCTTAAACTTCTGATCACGGCATGCCCCTCACTACCCCACTCTATAATCTGTCTCTATGGACTCGCCAACTCTGCAGGTGTAAATGAAACCTTCTGTGATGGTAACCACATCTGTTAACTTGACCCAATGTAGAATCACCTGGGAAAGGAGTCTCCATGAGGGATAGCCTCGATCAGGTTGGCCTGTGGACATGCCGTAAGGGATTTTCCTTAACCGGGTTAATTGGGGTGGGAAGACCTAGCCTGAAAGTGCACAGCACCGCTCCTGGGTTTGGGTCCTGAATTGCCTAAGGGTACAGAAAGTGAGCTGAGCAGTAGGCACGCACCTATAAATTCATTTCTCTCTGCTCTTGAGTAGATGTGATGTGACCAGCTGTTTTGAGTTCCTGCCATCTTGACATCCCTACAATGATGAGCTGAGACCTGGAATTGTGAGGTAAAATGAGCCCTTTCTCCCCTAAAGTGTTTTTTGTTAGGGTATTCTTGTCACAGCCATAGAATCGAAACCAGCACACCCCGTGCGTGGTCTTCTGTGTCTGGCTTCTTCCACATGGCACGATGTCCCTACAATCCGGCTGTGATGTCTCACATTCAGCACATCGCTCTTTCCGAGATTCAATAATACAACTCCTTTATATGAATGTATGAGTTTCTCTTTACCCACTTATCAATTGATTAACATTCAGGTTGTTTCTGTTTGGGGCTCTTATGAATGTGATTGTCAAGAACATTTGTGTACAAGGTTTTGGTGAACATACATGTTCAATGCCCTTAAATATATACTTTTTACTTATCTTCAATACATTTTATTCTTTAAGAATTTCATACAGTGTATTTTGTTCTTTTTTGTTTGATTTTTAAAAATTTTTAAATTATGTATATGTATGTTTGCCTGCCATAGTATATGTGAGCCATGTGAATACAGGAGCCTGTAGAGGCCAGAAGAGGGTGACAGATCCCCTGGAGCTGGAGTTACAGGTGGTTGTTAGCCACCATGAGGGTGCTAGGAATTGAACCGAAGTCCTCTGCAAGAGCAGCCAGTGCTCTCAAACACCGGGCAGCTCTTCAGCCCCCATACAATGTATTTTGATCATATCTACTCCTCACTCCATCCCCTAACTCCTAGATCCACCCCCTACCTCTCCATCCCTCCCAACTACGTCTTTTTTTGTTTTGTTTTTCAAAAATAGCCCACTGAATCCAGTTTGTGCTGCCTGAACACTCATGGGTGTGGGGCCATCCACTGGAGCATGGGGCCACTCCTTTAAAAAACTGACTCTCCCTCTGCTTCTAGCCATCAATAGCTTCATCAGCCGTCAATAGCTCCTCAATTAGGAGCTGACACGTTGACTGGCTTGAGCTTGTGCAGAGTTTATGCAGACAACCACAGCTGCTGCAGGCTCATGGGTGCAGTGGTTCTGTCCTGTGCAGAAGACCCTGCTTTGCTCCTTGTTATTAAGCATAATGATTTATTGAATTACGCTTGAAAGCTGAATTGTTTTCATTTGTTGACTTTGAGTTAGGGTTTTATGTAGGCCTCAACCTTGCAGCTGAGGATGACCTTGAACTTCTGATCTTCCTGTTTCGACCTGGGAGACTAGAGCTGGAATTATAATCACCACCACACCCAGTTTATGTGGTGGTGGGGAATCGAGTCCAGAGCCCTTGCATGTCTGGCAAACAATCTACCAACTGAGCCACATCCCTGCCCAACAGCTGACCCCTTTATACAGCCAGCCTTGCTTGACACACAGGTTCCCGTGTTCAGTACCCTCACAGGTGCCCCTCTATACACCTGCTAGTTGGAGTTCTGATTCTCCTGTTACCTGATCATCATTTAGAAGAATATTTTAAATCATATATTGAAATTTCACCTATATTTTGTGAACAACTAAAGTTATTTGGAACATGTTGAGTTTCTTTGTGGCTTAGTGCATTTTCAGTATTTTATGATAAAAAGGACTGTTTTAAATATGTTTCTAATTTTATTCTGGAAATTGGACTTTTTTCTACTCAATGTCAGAAAGTCACATTAATATCCTTTATAATAATTTTATCTCTGTCAACTTCTCGTTATAGCTCATACAATTTTGATTTTAGACAGATAAGGAGACAGACAATAGAGAGACAGATGACAGATAAGTAGATAAGTAGGAGATAGATGATAGATTTGTGATAGATTACAGACAGATGATAGATTATAGATAGATGATACCTAGATAATAGAGACATAGGCAATAGACGATATATAGACAGGTAATAGGCAGGCAATAGGCAATAGATTGTAGATAGATGATGATCACTAGATGACAGATTGTAGACAGATGATGATCACTAGATGATAGATTGTAGACAGGTGATAGATCATAGATGATTACAGAGACATAGGTGATAAATGATATATAGATAATAGGTAAGTAGGTGATAGACAATAGATTATAGATAGATGATAGATTATAGATGATAGGTGATAGGTAGGTAGATATAGATTGATTGATAGATGACAGACTTGCCTCTTGATTAGTTGATCCATTAATATTCTTGAGCGTTGATTCTCACTGGAAATTATATTTTTATTAATGTGTTCTGTTAATTCCATTGATGATTTTCTTTCCGTTGAACACACTCCAGACAGGGACGTTAGCATGCTGTCATGGTTTTTTCTTCCTGTGTAATTTTTGCAACTGTTTTCTGTATTAACAATGAGCTATTTTTATGACAACCATTGGTGTTGTTTCTAGGTTTAACTGGACTTAGAACATCACCTCTCCTAGTCAAAGGGTTGAACGAAGGCACAGAGAGCAGCCGGTAAGAGGTCAGGTGACTCCTGAGAGCGATGGAGAGAGCTGTCTGCCTTCCGGTGAAGCAGCGCTGGGCTTCTTACTCCTCATCGCCATGAGAACTCTTCTCTCCTTCTGATGACACCCTTTCAACTCCCACTCATGATGGTGACTTTCAGCTTTTGAGGTGAATTCTAAGTAGCTCAGATTAAAATGCCATTTATCTAGGTGAGACACATGGCAGCTGTATCTTCCACAGATGGGCATGTTGTCTCCTCTATTGCACACTCTTCTAGAACATTGTTACGAAGTGGAATCTGTATCCTCTTGAGCTCAGGGGTAGGAGGGCAGTCTTAGTGGCTGCTTTGACCAATAAAACATGATGCTGTGACTTCCAAGGCTAGGCCCTAACCCCCTTTAGTGTCCTGATCTAAAACCCCAGGTGAGTGACTGTCCAGCTGACCTCTAGCACCACCTTGATGGCCAAATGAATTATCCATTTTGAAGTTTCATTTGTTCTAGCTGATGCTGCATGACGCCTAAACAGAAGAACCACGTTACCAAGCTGTACCCAACTGCAGTCACAGGCAAGAGAAAAGGATTCTTGTTATTTTAAGCCATTAAGTTTGGGGCCTATGATGGTTTAAATGAGAATGGCCCTCATAGGCCTCATGTGTTTGAACACTGGGGTCCAGTTGGTGATGCTGTTTGGAAACGTTATGAAATCTCTAGGAGGTAGAGCCTTGCTGGAGGAAGTGTGTTACAGGGGGTGGACTTTGAGAGTTTATAGTCTCACTCAACTTCCCGTTCTCTTTCTCTGCATCCTCTGTGCAGATAAAATGTGATCAGCTAGCTTCCTGTTCCTGCCACACTCACCCTGCCTGATGCCAAGGACTGTCCCTCTGGAACTACAGCAAAATAAGTCCTTTCCTCCCTAACTTGTTTTTTGTCAGTGTATTTTATGACAGCAACAGAAAAGTGAATGATACGGAACTTCTTCCCCCCTTAGGAGCGAGTAACACAAACACCTCATTAAACTAGCAGTTTATTATTTTGGGGCTGTCTGAATATTGGACCTGGACAGGATACATTTAGATGGAAAGGCAGAGAGTGAACAAAAGAGAAAGGAGCTACCTTTAAGTCATTCACGACGAGCCCTGCTGGTGACTAGAGAGTGGGTTACCAAAGAAATGCGTCGAGAGGAGGGAGGGAGGCTTTGGTGACTCTCTAAGGGTCCTCAGTAGAAAAAGCCAAGGAAAAGATGCTAGCCTGTGCTGACTCTCCTCACTCATGGGCCCTGCTTTGTCTTAGCCTGAGTCCGGCACAGTGCCAGGCATACAGTAGGCACTCAATACATGCTGTAACTTTAAAAATACATGGAAATTCCATGGTATCCTAGTCAGACTCTGTAAAGAACTGAAAGTTCATCAAGTTAATGTAAGTAAAGACAAATTGTGTGAGGATGATGGGGAGTTTTCCACGGCCTCTGATACAGCGTGTGGCAGTCTTCTGAGAACAGAAAGAGCATGTTTTCACCCTCCATGAGCCATGGAGTCATGGAGTCCATGGAGCTTTGTTATGCCCCAGCCCCTCTCTCCATGTCTAATCTCTTGTCTTTTCAAAGACTCACTTCCTCTGTCAAGATTTTTGCTTCTTTTCCCCTCAAGTTCCATTTTGATGTGGTTTTTGGTCACACCACATGCCTAAAGTTCCAATGACTGACAGAGTCCACTGCTCCCTCTGCCCGATTTCCCAAGTCAGGGGAGAGAGTCTTGCTGACAGCCTGGAATGGTGTCCACATGGTGCATGCAGCTATGGCCAGACTGGAGACACGCAGTTTTTCAGGCTTCCTCTCTGAGTCTGAGTGAGCTTTTTTTTTTTTTAATGTGTATGAGTGTATTATCTGCATGTGTGCAACACCCGCAGTTGTCAGAAGAGGGCATTGGATCCCCTGGAACTGGAGTTACAGGCAGTTGTTAGCTGCCATGTGGGTTCTGGGAATTGAACCTGGGTCCTCTGCAACAGCAGTCAGTACTCTTAACAACTAAGCCATCTCTCCAGCCCCCAAGAGAGCACTTTCTAAGATGGGACACTATTGGGGAGGAAAGGTTCATGCTAACATGTATGGAAACCCTGAGTTAAGGGGTTGAGCTGTCCCCTCTGAAGTTGTAGCTACAGTCTATGGTCCTGTGAAAAATGCCCTCAGGATATAAAACACCACTGTATTAGTCACTTTTCTGGTTGCTAAGATCAAATACCCAGAGAGAAACAAGGGTGAAGGTTTATTTTGGTTTACAGCTTCACGAGATACAGCCCAACTCAACAGGGAAAAGCAGGAGCATGAGGCACCTGGGCACACTGTCCAGAGTCTGGACTCGACAGAGGCTAATGCTGGTGCTTGGCTCACTTTATTCAGACCAGGACTCCAGCCCACAGAATGGTGCCGTCCACACTCAGGGTCTTCCCTCTTCAGCTAAACCTTCATAGACACATAGAGATGTGTTTCCGTGGCGAGTCTAGATCCAATCAAGTTACCAATAACTATTAGCCACTACACGCTCCACCACCTCAGAAGCACCTCAGAAAGATGCTCACCCCCGAACAACACTGCTTCCGAGTCACATTTTCCAAAGCAGGTAAGCCTCAAGGAAGCTCTGACTATCAGCGATGACCCACACTGTCCAGGGCGTCTAAGAATTAGCATCTCTGGTGTCCACAGCTGCTCTCAGACTACTAGGATCTACAGACAGCCAGTGGTCAAGATCAGAATGCCCCCCGCCCCAGTTGAGAAGTGCAAATATCAGTCTCTGAGTTTTCCAGAACCCTAGTCCTCCAGCAACCTGCAGAGCTCAGCAACCTGCAGAGCTCGGAGGGACCAGGCTGTCAGTCAGAATTAATCAGCTCATTGAGGCAAGAAAGGAAACAGTTGCTTTCTGCAGGAAGGCCACCTGAGGCTGATGGTCTGGAAGACCCTCTAGGCTTTCAAGGGTCACCTAGATGCCCCAAGAGAATAAATAAAACTGACTCCCATGCCCCACCTAACTTTGAAACTAGCTCCCAACCCAGCCTTATAGTAGCTAGTACTCTGTGTCCTGAAAAGTAACTCACAGCTGAAGAGAGTCTGGATTTTCTTTTTAATCTTTTGAACCACATGCAAAAGTTGCATATGTGTCAGTTCACAAAGTCAGACTGAAAAAGAGAAGGACGTGAGCGTTGTGGTAGTTACGAGACACGTCGTTCAAGTTGATCAATGAAAGAATCTTCTTCACTGTCTTCATTCTGGAACTTTGCCCTGTTTTCTAATTAGTATGATAATAAGAACCCAGAAGCCTTCATGTCTACATTTTTGCAAAATTATTTTTAGTAATAGCCCCAAATAGATATATTTACAAATATATATTTTCAAACAATTTACAATCTGTTGCTCTGTTTGTAAACGTTTGCTCGGTCTGAGTTGTAGTTAGGAGCTGAAAGAAACCACATAAACTCAACTTTCCTGCCTCAAAATACTCTTTTTAAATTCTGTTTTTCAGTCTTTCAAGGTCCAGGCTGTTGGTTGACTGAGAGCAAGCCTGGGGTGATTGACAGTATCTGTCCAAGGCAATGAACTGCACTCCAGCGATGCCTTTATGCTGCTGTGTCGAGCTGTTCAACTGTGACCCTTCCATCTGTTCCTGCTAATCTGAAAGTCATTGAGACCCACGTCCCCATTCATCTGACACACAGCACGCTGTCCTGTTAACACATATGCAAAGCTGTCAGCAACCGAAGGGGTTTTTTAAAAGTCTCACTTACAACATCTGTATAAACATTTACACAACAGAAAATCCACTTGTTGACTATTAGTTTCTTCCTAACTTAATTTTTTGGCAGATATTTCTAAGTACGAGGTCCTGTTGAATAGGCATTTAGAGGTTTACTCCCTCATATTAATTTGTAAGGTTTGACAGATGGATTTCGACATTTTTTTAAAAAGGGAATAATCTGTGTACACTGTCTTAAAACTTTTTGAGAATTCATAATTTTATTTTCTAGGACTTGGGTAAAATTCAAAATGTTTGCATGCTTTGTTTTTGAAGAAAATTTGGGAAGAGGTAAATTAATCAGATCTACTAAATAGCACTCTTTGGAGTAGAGCTCTGGGAATTTGTAATTTCAAAAAAGAGTTCCCAAGATTTTAGATCAGTCTGTCTGATCCTGAGAATCAGCAAGGTTCTGAAATCTGCAGTTCTGTTCACTTCACAAAGGGACCTCTCCTCAAGGTTCTGAAATCTGCAGTTCCGTTCACTGCACAAGGGACCTCTCCTCAAGGTTCTGAAATCTGCAGTTCTGTTCACTGCACAAGGGACCTCTCCTCAAGGTTCTGAAATCTGCAGTTCTGTTCACTTCACGAAGGGACCTCTCCTCAAGGTCCTGCTCTCTTTGTGTGACTTATTCGGTTACATTAAAGAAGTAACTTAGCTAAAGGTAAAAAGCAAAATGTAATAAAAGAGCACAGGCACGTTTGAGTGATGTGCCTGGACGTTGCCTAGAGTCATTCATGAATTGAGATTAAGTTGGGTAGAAAATAGTATCAGTTAAGCTAAATGAAGTAAGATCACCTTTGTTCTAGAACTTAATCCTTGCTTTGCTTCCCTTTAACCTGGTCCCTGCTCTGTACCCTGTCCACATCTGCACCCTGTTGTTCAGGTCTGGCCTCAGCCCTGACCCTGACTCTCTGTCTTGACTGAATGACTCTCCTCTCTGGGACTTAGTTCAGATGGATGAAGCAGTTGGAGATGATAAATTATAAAGTTCCTTCTAACTCTGACAGTCTCTGGGCATCCAAAACAAGCTGTGTACATCTATTCCCAAAGATAAGCTTGCCTCCAGACATGAATACCGACTGTACACGATTGGGGCCCTTGAGGAAATAAGTTGATCAAACTATTTTAGATAAATATTTCTGAAGTTCAGGAGATATTTAAGAAAAACATTTGTGAAAAATTTGAAGAATATAAACTTAAACCTTGACCTATAGTAGTTATTTCAACAGTAGTTAGTTTGTTTCAGTATCATGGTGTAGCCCCAGCTACATAGACCACGCTGGCCTCAAACTCACAGAGATCCACCTGCCTCTGCCTCCACGAATTAAAGGTGCCACTATGCCAGGCCCCCCAATGGTTATTTTTATTGATCTATTAGGCAAATGCCCCTGTTGTCCTGTGAGGTTGAATTTATGGTATTCAATGTTTTTTTCCATCATGTCTGTTCTTCTCTTCCCCTTTAGGGCTCTTGGTGGGATAGACTCTATCTTGCATGCAGACACTCATCAAAACACTGTGTATAATCACTCTTACTGAAGTCAATCTAATATCCATAAGTAAATCATTATGCAACCCTTGCTTGATGGAAATTTGGAAAAATATTTTATGATTTTTTTAAATGCTCAAATGAAGTTGTAAAGAATAAAAATAAAGCTAGAGGAAACTTGTGTTTAGATATTATTGTAGCAGCTGAGGATATAGCTTAGCTGGCAGAGTGCCTGTCTAGCATGCACAAAGCCCAGGGCTCAGTCCTTAGGAGCACATAAAAGTGGGCGTGGTGCACATGGACTTCTAGATGGTCCTCAGGTACATAGAATGTTCATGGTTAGCCTGGGCTACATGAGATCCTGTCTCTAGATAGATAGATAGATAGATAGATAGATAGATAGATAGATAGA
>NW_008328488.1:381674-389348 GCF_000622305.1 Nannospalax galili
ATGATTGTAAATTTATGGGTAAATATATTGCTTAAATATACCTCCAGGAAGGAAAAGAAAACCAGTTTATTACAGTAGTCACAGTAGTTGACAACTTCACTTTTGATGCGTCTGTTTTCTACATTTTAATGTTTTGAGATGCACTATCTGTTTTTCAAAGGTTACCATGCACCCTTTGCTCCCAGGCATCAACTAATTTATTCATGTGGCCATCACAACCATCCTGAGCCTGCCCCCAGCCCCTCTGCATTCCCCTGGACATGGAGGAGACATGGGGTTGGCCAGCATGGTCACAGGCCATAAGGACCTTCCAGGCTGAAGGGAGAAACAGTTTCTCCAAGAAAAGGCAGAAGAAGCTTAGATCGGGAGGGTGAAATGCCACAGAAGACAGACGCTTCTTGGAAGATAAGTCACACCCTCACTAAATCCCACAAGGACTGAGGCTGGAGTGACCAGCAGTGGGTGGTGAAGCTATGTTAACCCTCCATCTGCACTGACTGTATCTTCTCACTGGGGGGCTCAGATTGTACTTATTGAACCGCTCTTGTCAAGCGAAGCCCCAACCTGATGAGCCCTTATTTGCCAAGAAACAGATAAAATTGAATTAAGCAGCACTCCATTATTTGGAATGCAGTATCTTTTAAAATATTTATTTAAAGTTTTTATTTATTTATTTTTATTTTGTGTGTATGAGTGTTTGACCGGCATGTAAGTGTGCCATGTGTATGCAGTGCTCACAGAGGCCAGAAGAGGGCGTCAGATTTCCTGGAACTAGAATTATATAGCTGGTGGTGAGCCACCATGTAGGTGATCAGAACTGATCCTGGGTCTTCAAGAGCAGCCAGTGCTCTTAACCAGTGAGCCATCTCTCCAGCCTCAGAGGTGAGGTATCTAGAAAAAGAGTCTAAATAGCCTTCAAATATCAGAAGGCCACAAAAATAATATGGGGCACCGGGGTTCATGGAATCCCAATTCAGTCCCCTAAACTTGGGAGGCATCTAGTGCAAATGGGCAAGAGTAAAAGTCAAAACACTTTCTATCCTTCCCAGAATTCTCCACCTAAGGGGGAAAATGATGAAACACATTTGGAGTTTACAGAGGTGAGTCCTGAGTTGTTGTGTCTTCTCCCTTCAGTAGCACAGTTCTCTACTTGTGGAAATCCTGGAGTGAGAACATTCCAATCTATGATCCCCTTTGTGTTTGCAGCACGGGTCCTCAACTCTGGGTACTTAGGATGTCAGGTAAAGGAAGTGTGTGAACTAGACAGGTGCCAGATGCTGGTGCTCCGGGAAGCTGGACATGCCTTGCCCATAGGTTCTAAATGATGAAAAGCACTGTACTGGTCATGCATGCCTCTGGAGGCCAGGTACGCCTCCTTGTGCTGTAGTGGATTTGCACCTTGCACAGAGTGACCCTTGGAAACGCATGCTCACAAGCTGTAATTCATGGATCCAGGGATGGTGTCCCAGTTTGGGCTCTGTTGCTGGTGATAAAACATTGACCAAAAGCGACTTGAGAGGAAAGGGTTTATTTCAGCTTATAACTCCCAAGTCATATCCTTGAAGGGTGTCAGGAAGGAGCCTGGAGGCAGGAACTGAAGCACAGACCAGGGACTTGCTTCCCCAGGCTGGTTCAGCTACTTTTCTCATACAGCTCAGGCCCTGGCCAGAGATGGTGCTGACGACAGTGGGCTGCCCCCTCCCACTTAACCAGCCACTAAGAAAATGCCCCACGGACAGGCCATGGGCCAGTCTGATGGAGGCTTCCCCCTTCCCAGGTGTGCCAAGTTGACAAGTCAAGCTGACAAGGGCAGAGAGGCTCTCCTTCTTCCACCAATTGTAGCATTTGGGGGCCTGGAAGTGATTTCTCCTCCAGGAGAAGAATGAAGAAAAGCAAGAGACAGTCAGGTATGACCAGGGAGACAGAGTGCCGATCTTAAGCAGGAAAGAGTATGTACTGAGGAAGATCACACTCAAGCCACTGAGGTACTGAACAGGCATTGAGGTCAACTTCTATGTCCCCGCGTCACAAGGCTGACTGTTCCAAGCCAGTGCTTCTCACAGGGGCAGTTCCCACTTGGAGACGTCTGGAGACATTTTCAGGTGCCACAGCTGAGCAAGGAAAAGTGCAGCTGTGTTTCTAGTGGGCCGAGGCCAGCGATGCTGGCAAACAACCTACAAGGCACAGGGCAGCCCCCCACCCCCAACGCAGATACAACACAAGGTCTATATGGAGGTAGAAAAACCCCACCCAAGCTCATGGCACGGTGGCTGGGAAGCACATCGCTGCTCTGGACTGCAGAAATTCATTTCCACAACAGTTTGTCTCCACATTTCAGACCTGTGAGGGGACTACTGAGTCGGGATATCTTTGTTATCTCATCAACCCAGAGCTGTAGTTCAGACAGTGGTGACTCAAGTCTCCACACCAGTCTGCAGCTCCCAGATCCCTCAGGATTCCCTCTGATGAAGACGAGGAGTCTTAGCATGGCTTAGAAGCAAGATCATGTCACAGCCTGGCTTCCAGCTTCACCTCTGGTCATCTGGCACTGGCCTTGACCCAGGCCCGAGAGTTCCTTCTGTCCCATCCCTCTTCCCAGTTCCTCTCCTCCTCTCTGGCTCTGCCCATCAGGTGGATCTCTGAGGACAGTGGTGCTCCCTCCCCGTGCCGGGCCACAGGCAAAATGATTGCTTCTCACAGGTTCTGTGGTACCCGGTGGCCTCCCTAACACCTCAATGTGTTTAAGCTACAGGCACACCTCAGACTGTAGCTGTCTCCAGGCCTGGCACATGCTCACCCTTAACCTTTGCCGACATGCTTGGATTGGATCTCACACTTTATCACCCTTCCATTCATCTGAGACTACTCACTGCATAACATGCACAAAATAAACTCTGGGGGTAGGTGGTGGTAAAACGGGCTCTGCCATGAGGGCAGAGACTCTCCTGGAGGAGGATGGTCAGCGAATAAAACACGTTCTGAGGTAGGAGTTGCACCCTCCAGCCTTCGGGATGAGCAGCTCGCTCGCTGCACCATATATGCCAGAGCTCCTCTTGTGAAGGTGCTTTTCAGCTTTTGAGGAACCCAACACACTGCCAGTGGACTGAGACTCTCTTCCAAATGTACAGGAACCCCTGCGGCTTTGATGGACAGACACCCCAAAGCCACAGAGAACAAGCCTGCTGGACCCTCTGCATGGTGAGGCTCCGAGGATCTGAAGACAGTGCTCCTGCCCCCATGGTCTGTACTGCTGCCTCCCTCAGGATCTGCCACGTGCCCTGGTTTCAGTCGGTCCTACCCTTCTGAGGTCCTCCCATGACACATGTCCATCCTATAACCACAATCACTGCTCTAACCACCGCACGTAGGAAGCATTTACTGTCAGCTAGCACTGTGGGAGGCCCTTCATACTCCTCTCACCAGCCTGTGAGAGCCTACAACCACCAAGGAGAGAGGCAAGAACAAAGCCAACTAAGTAACTGGCCTTGAGTTGCACAGATGTTAACAAGACAGCTGCTGTCCATGCCCTGAACTAATTCAGAAATACGTGAAATACTGATGTATAACCTGGGGTAAAGGCCCTTTATATACGTAGAAATGTGGGCAAAAACACATCTTACTGTCTCTGCCCGATGACCCCATACATATGTCCTCTCAGTCGTAGCACTGTTGTGCCAGGCTCTGTGACTAGGTATTCAGCAATCAGCTGTTTAACAAGCCAGCACATCTTCTATCTGTGATTACACTTTTATGTTGTTGGGTTTGGGAGCTCTGTTTTCATTTTTTAGTCTTTCCCAATACAGGACTTCATATTTATATGAGGTGTTCAGTCCTACCTGACTCCTACCCTGGGACTACACCTGAAGGAAGAACCGTGACAATCTGCATCCTGACCTCTGGACCGGGAAATGCTATCAAGTGTGCAGACAGGGTCTCTGCAAGTGTGACTGGGTCAAGGCTCATGTGATGGCAGAATAGCACTGGATTGCCCAGTGCCATCATAAGTGACTCACCAGGGCCAGACAGAGGGAAATCTGACTGCACAGATGAGATGGAGCGTGTGTGCTGGTGGCGGGCTCAAGTGGGGGGTGGGGGTGTCCACATAACACTGACCTAAGAACTTTGGCCCCCGAAGCTGCAAGAGAAAAAGAACAAATCTCTCTCCAGCCTCCAGGGGCTTTGGCCGTGCACAATCCAGTTTCAGCCAGGAAACTCTCCACCTTCAAGATTCTACCTGGACAAGAGCACTCCTTACACAGCACCCCAGCTTTGCAGCCACAGGCACAGTGAGGGGTCTGTTGGTGTGGATTTTAGATTTTATTTATTTACTTTATGTGTATGAATGTTTTTGCCTGCCTGTGTATATGTGTACCACATGTGTGCCTGGTGCTTGAGAAAGCAAAAAAAAGGGCATCAGAGCCCCTGAAATTGGAGTTCAGGTTCTTATGAGCCACCACGTGGGTGCTGGGAACTGAACCAGGGTCCTCTGCAAGAACAAGTGTCCTTAACTTCTCTGGTCCCTAGTGAGGGATTTTAATTCCTTATTGCAGTGAGTTCATTTTATCTCTGCAATTTGTAACTTCCCAAATGCAACTACACATGGGACCATGTTTGCACCCAGGGGTTGACATGGGGTCGAGGGCTGCATCCTTAACTTCTCCGGCCCCTAGTGAGGGATTTTAATTCCTTATTGCAGTGGGTTCATTTTATCTCTGCAGTTTGTAACTTCCCAAATGCAACCACACATGGGACCATGTTTGCACCCAGGGGTTGACATGGGGTCGAGGGCTGCAGCTTCCGGAGAGGACATACCTACTTCTGCCTTACTTCCTTCTGCCTCAGAAGGTGGTCCCGCTCCCCTTTCCTAACTTTTTTTTAACTTGGGAAACAAGTTTGGAAAATATGGGGTTGAAACACAGCAAAGCCGCTTGGCTGCAGGATTTCTTGGAGCCTTTAGTTAGCTAACAAACAAAGAAATCTCAGAGTAGAGACAAAAGGTGCCATGTTTCCCAAGTTGGTCTGCTCATGAGCCTCTTCTCTGGAAAACCCCTTTTTCCTTGTGTGTATATGTATGGAGGGCAGTGTGTATGTGTGTGTGTGTGTGTGCGTGCGTGCGTGCGTGTGTGTGTGTGTGTGTGAGAGGACAAACTTGAGGTCTCTTCTCTGGAAAACCCTTTTCCTTATGTGTATATGTATGGAGGGCAGTGTGTGTGTGTGTGTGTGTGTGTGCGCGTGTGCATGTGTGTGTGTGCGCGTGTGCATGTGTGTGTGTGTGTGTGTGTGTATGTGTGGAGGACAGAGAATAGCTTATGGTCTCTTCTCTGGAAAACCCTTTTCCTTATGTGTATATGTATGGAGGGCAGTGTGTGTGTGTGTGTGTGTGTGTGCGCGTGTGCATGTGTGTGTGTGCGCGTGTGCATGTGTGTGTGTGTGTGTGTGTGTATGTGTGGAGGACAGAGAATAGCTTATGGGCTTATGGGCTTATGGGCTTTGGTTCTCACGGAGACCTGGTGCTCACTGATTAGACTAGACTGGTTGGCCTGCAAGCCCCAGGACTTCTCCTGTCTCTACCTCCTCAGCACTGGGTTTACCAGCCAGTGCCACCATGCCTGACTTATTACATGGGTGCTAGGGATCAAACTCAGTTCCTCAAACGCTTATGTGGTAAGCACTTTACCAATGAGCCATCTCTTCAGGCCCCATAAAAGTGCTTCTAAAACCCATTTGCAAATACCACAGTCAAGAAAAAAATTACGTCGAAGCATCTTACTGTTCTGATTGGGATAGATACTTCACCATAGCCTGCTTGCTGGCCATGGCATTGAAGGCTGTACCCCAGTTTTCCAGAAAGCTTTCCGGAATTCCTTCTGTGAATACACTGAACACTCCAAAGGGAATCCCTGAATGTCAGCTTCAAATCAAGGGTAGAGGATCCTCCAAGGACAAGCAGGCTCAAAGCAAGCATCTTCTGCAGTAAGTTAGCTTCGAGAACGTAGCAATGGACCCAGAGGAAGACGGTTTCTCTTGTCTTTTGTTACTGGCACGTTACTTAGTCCTCCACAGAAGTGTAAGGAGTTTAGATCAAGGGCAGCTTTTGAAATTGAATTTATTCAGATTAGGTAAACCCTTCAGTGAAAGGATTTACTCCCCACAAGCTGTTGCCGATCTGGGGCTGCCTTGCCCAGGCCCAATTTTCTGAGCTACAATCCACATGTTCCCACATTACTGCCGTGTCCGGGAGCCAGAGTGTGGGGCCCTTCCACATTCAAAACTGCCTCACCCTGTGATTTGGATCTTCCAAGATTTTTTGTCAGGCAATTCTCTAATCTAAGAACAGTACAGTGAGGCGATACCCAAAGAGGAGCCAGAGACCTCCAGCCAGGAAACATCCCTCCATGCCCAGTCAGCATCCAACAGATCACACTGTCCCCATAAGGAGGGATTCCGCTGTAAGATGAAGACAGAGGTCGCAGGGAGCCCAGAGCTACAAGAAGCTGCTTGTTCTGGCATTTTTCTTTTAACACCACCAACCCCCTTAGTCTGAGGAGTCACCACTGATTTGGAGTGGTCAATGTGAGGCAGGGGGAGAGCAGCAGAGATGTCTCTTGAGGTCATGATGTGGACTGCCTGTCTTCCATGTCGAACCAGCTCTCACTGAGAGTGCTGAAGACTTCAAGTCTCATTTTGTTTTTATATAATAAAAATAGCTTTCTTTTAGATATGCTAAAAATGCATGGGTTAGAGAGAGTGCTTAAGAGCACTTACTGTTTTGCAGAAGACCTGTGCCTGGTTCCCAGCACCCACATGGTGGTTCACAACTGCCTGTAACTTCAGGGGATCTAATACCCTCTTCCCACCTTCCTATGCACATACATGCAACTGGCACACATAAACTCATGCAGGCACACACAGCGCCATGTGCCTTTAATTCTAGCACTCGAGAGGCAGAAGCAGGCAGATCTCTGTGAGTCCCAGGCCAGCCTGATCTACACAGTGAGTTCTAGGCCAGGCAGGGTTAATCACAAGACCCTGTCTCAAATAAAATAAAATAAATCTTGAGATAAACTAGAAAGAAAAACATAAAAACAAAAATTTTTAACTCTTAATAATCTCACCATTAGGAGATAAATGTCCTTTGCATTTTTGGATCCACATCCATTTCTGGTCACTTTTAAATACTTCAGTGGGAAACTAGTGACAGAAAACTTGTGGTTGACTTTCCCAGTCCCTGTAAGCTGGAAAGAATTTGTGTGGTCCAGCTGCATCAAACACAGATAGCGTCACTTATGTTGGGCTGAGCTACTATTTGCAGAGAATTCTTGGCCTGGGGAGAAGGCTGAGTGGGTAAAGTGCTTGCCAAGCATGCTCCCTAGTGCCCTCCTAAAAGGCAGGTGTGGTGACTACACCTGTAACCTCAGTGCTGGGGGTGGACACAGCAAGGTCCTGGGGGCTGTCCAGCTGGCCTTGGCTGAAGCAGCGGCAGGCTTCGGGTTCAGTGAGGGACCCCGATTCAAAAACTGAGGTGCTGAGTGAGAGAGGACGACAGCGAAGACCAACCTCTGGTCTTCACATGCACAACACAAGCAAGACCACTCACTCATGTGTATGCCACACAGATGAAAGGAAGGAAGGATGAGGGGAGGGAGGGACGGATAAGGGGAGGGAGAGGGGGAG
>NW_008328488.1:389474-420831 GCF_000622305.1 Nannospalax galili
GGAGGGGAGGGGAGGGAAGGGAAGTGAAGGGAAGGGAAGGGAAGGGAAGGGAAGGGAAGGGAAGGGAAGGGAAGGGAAGGGAAGGGAAATTTTGTCTGGGGAAGTACTTGGGTCTGAGAACAGATAAGGAAACAGCACCTATGGCTGCCCTGGCACCTCAGTGACCAGGCATTGACCACTAAACCCCTCTGGTTCATTTGTCCTTTTCAATAGACCAGCTCTCTCATTATAGAAAAAAATTATAGTCGTAAAGTTCAATTTGCATAAGAACATTGGCTGTACACCCACAGCAAGAAAACGTAAGTACTTGGGTCTGAGAACAGATAAGGAAACAGCACCTATGGCTGCCCTGGCACCTCAGTGACCAGGCATTGACCACTAAACCCCTCTGGTTCATTTGTCCTTTTCAATAGACCAGCTCTCTCATTATAGAAAAAAATTATAGTCGTAAAGTTCAATTTGCATAAGAACATTGGCTGTACACCCACAGCAAGAAAACGTACATGCTGATTTAGCATTGTAGGAAGGGAATAATCTCCACACACATCCAAATTTCCCAGTATGAAAGCTCAGGATTGTTTTTAAGTACAAAGATTGACCTTAATTTTTATCTGTTTCAACAGAAATCATTCTAAATGTATCTTTTCAGAGCCAGGCAAATTAACAACACTTAATCTTTTCTTGATGACTTGGTTATAATGATACCCTCTGGTTTTTCTGTATGGTCCTGAGACCTTCTGGGGTGGACACATTGTAAACTCCCAGGCAGTTCCAGGCTACTAAGCCTTGATCGTTTCATGTCTGCACTGTATGGATTTTCTGTCTCTCCCTCACAATCAAGCTTTCATTTCTTGCTGCTTTCAGTATGTCTGGAGACCTCTTCACTTGTTTCCCATCTGCTGTGCTATTTCTAATCTGTCTACAGGGCAAGCAGACATCTATGTGTGTTACAAGTTTGTAACATAAAAGCAAACAGACCTCAGTGAGCACCAAGGGGCTCTCAATACTGAACTTCCTGAGCAGACCTAGGAATATCATTTCAACTGCTCCAAAGTCTTATTAAGCCTTTTTTCTCTTTAGATTGCCAAATACACAGTACCCAGAAACATGATACAGTACAGGACTTTTTAAAAAATGATGTAAGTAGGCATGAAAAATTCAGACAAGCTTCACTTATTTACAGAAATCATTCTAAATGTATCTTTTCAGAGCCAGGCAAATTAACAACACTTTCTTTGAGAAGAGGTCTAGTCTCTAAGCACAGAGTAGGCTCTCAGCCCTTGAAGTTATTTCTTTCATTCTTTTAGACTTCTAGCCTCACCCTCCAATTTAGAATGTGTGTTTTCTAAACTCAAGTTCATCAGTCACAGGAACTGGCAGCCCAGAGGACTTCAGGGTGTCCAGGTGGCTTCTGTCCTCTTTCTTCACTGACTGAGATGCAGTTCCTGGGCTGGGGTTGTAGCCAGCATGTTGCCTACCATTCCTGCAGCCCAGGGTTCCATCCCCAGTACCACATGGTGCCACACATCTGTAATCCCTGTACTGAGGCTGTGGAGAATCAGAAGTTCAAGGTCCTTCTGGGCTATGCAGGGAGCTCATGGCCAGCCTGGACTACATGATAGACTTTTCCTTTTCTGTCACAAGATTTCACCCCAATTTATAAGTTCCTTAAAATACACCCACCAAGAACAAACAAGTAAATGAGGAAAACCAGTACCCTCCAAGTTCCTGAAATCATTTTTAAGCTGTACAGTTTTAATGGTGCTGTGGGAGAGCGATACAAACTGTAAAAGCCAAGCAATTTTCAAAACTACACCAGGAGGAATGATTACCCAATGCAAAAGCACCTGTTTCAGAGTGATCATCAATTATTCACAGCCTAACTACGACCCTGCAACTTGACTTCTCTCCCCAGCTCTCCACATTGGTCATTTGTCTGTAAAGTCAACACCCACAGACCCATTCCACCTTGAAGTCAAATGAAACAACTCATTGTTATGAGGAGTTAATGAGGGGTTGTGGCCACTGCAGCCAGCGACATTTAAACAGTGCATTACCGATTTGCTAAGGCTCTCCACACTCAGGATCCCACAGTTTGACCGCCCTTCATGCCAAGCCTGCTCCCTGGGAAAGTCCTTACCGAGGGGTTTCCCCCTTAAGACTGCAAAGCTTTAACTTCAGATCTGAGCTTTAAAAACTGCCCACTCTACTTCCTCCTCCTCCCCTCTACCTTTTTTTTTTTTTCCAGCTGTCAGTTTTTAAAGAGTATGTTTTAATTGTCCATGGTTGAGCACATCTGAGGCCATTTTCAGAGGCACGGGATCCTATTCTCCACAATCTGTCTGCATCCACCCACAACCACAGCTGGCTCTGGGAACATTTGCAAATTCTAACTTCCTATCTGAGACTATTTCTAAGGGTATTGTGAGTGACATGGGGCAGGCCTGTGGCTGGCAAGATTGCCTCTCCTTGTAATGCATACTAGTTTTAAATGGTCTTTTTGTGATGGGGTCTCTACCCTTAAACAAATGCGGAGTATATTTCCCCCAAGGGTATCCCGAGGAGAGCTTGGGAAGAAACCCTAGGCAGTTATCAGGGCGGTTTGCCCAGACACACAGACTTTCTTGTTACCGTATTTAAAGAAGTGGCCACAAAGAAACGGTCATTGGATTTACAATAGCAGAGATCTCGTATGCATTTCCAAGGAATCACATTTTGGGAGAATTACAGAATAATTACACATATGCTTAGACGGAGAACATTCAGCGAAGCGGACAGTATTTTGAGGATTTAAGATGTTGGGGAAGGGCTCGTCTCTAAGAAACCGGGATAATTCAGACATTCAAATGCAAAGCCGCACCATTTGGGGAGTGTAATGCGGTCTGTTCTGGTCCCTGTTACAAATTTGGAAAGGCTTCCCGGCTGCAGACCTCAGTGGCACTTAATACTTAAATCTGTTTCCAATGTAAAGCGCAGAACAAAAGTTCTGGGCATTAATGAAACCAGTCCGAACGCAAGGCGTGTTTCATCAACGTGTCACTGCGGGAGTGTAAAGAGCAACGGTGAGAGCCTTGTCGTGGCAGCCTGCAAGTGTCTTCGGATGAAATATCGTTAACCAGTAACGCAGTAAGCATCCATTTTAACACTATTGGCGTTTTCAAATCAGCCTGAATTCATTTCATGCCTACAATGCTGTCTATAACCAATTAGTATAAATGAATGTCTTTCCTTGGTTTAAATACTGATTAACCAATTCATGTTCTCAGCCAGTAAACAGAGTGTGATTAGAAGTTATTGCAACTATTTTTTAAAACATTTACCTTAAAATATAAAACGCCCTGTTTATTTATAATCTCGACATTGGTGATTTCCTAAATGAATGCGGTTTAAAATATATATTTCTGCCATTTTTGTAGGCTAACTGGCAAAACACATTGTTGACCTCTGAAAAGTTGGAGTGCATTTACGAGATCAAAGTATCGTTTCCTCTGTTCTTAATAAAAATTTAAATAAAAATAAAGACTGCAATAAATTCAGCCCCCAAACTCACAAACGACTTCCTATTGAATGTTCTGATTTAAAGTTAAGTAGTTTTCTATTTGAGGAAAATTTCCCCCCGCATAAATATATGTAATTTCTGTTTTCGATAATTTTTTTTAAGCCTTGCCTTCTAAGATCCTGTATTCAAAATAGGAAAATAACAGAATTTCACAACTGTGTCAGCTGCCTCTATACGCCGAACTGGGAGATTTATGCGACGCCATCTACACATTTGTTTGGTTTTCTGCACGGTGGACATACTCTATATGAAGACAAGAACTTCTCCCAACAGGACCTGCGCAGCTGAGAATGGAGCTGCAAAGTAGCAAAACTGAAAAGATGAAATGAGAAAAGCGTCCCAGCACCGGGGATCCGAACAAGGAGCACGGAGCTGGTGATCTCTCCGTGTGAAAGGTTAATCACCAGGTTTAGAATCGGGCTGGCTTTCAAGGGCAGCTCATGTAATTGCATACATTACAGAGGAAGCCGAGAACAGTGGGAACAGAAAAACTCTCAACAAGCTGGCTTCGTGTGCGCTGCAAATTTAATACGGAAAAAACTAAAAGTTAGCCGGAGTAAACGTGGGTTGGAGCGGTGGGTCGGGCAGGGAACCAGGACAACAGGTTTTTTGTTTGTTTATTTTGTTTTGTTTTTTGTTTTTTAAAGAAAAGAGAGCTTTTAATATGATAAATATGGATTCCAATGGAACATTCCTCCAAAGGCCCTTTGGATTAAATTCCATTCCTTTATGCTGGGTCACAGATGTTTATAGGAGGCTTATGTGTCATGAAATTGTTTGTGGGACTACAACAGACCCTACAGGAAAAGTCCTAGCTCTCTGCACAAAGCATAAGTGATGACTGGGAAGAGACTGAGGAGAGCGACCTTGAAAAGGAAGGGGGGGTGGCACTGTGCGGGTGAGGAGGGAAATGAGCTGCCTGCCCAAGCGAGGCACGGAGGAAGAAGGCAGGTGCACTTGCCAGCACAGGGCCCTGAAGTTGCTCCTGTCTACACAGGAGCAGGGGGCTGGGAGGCTCAGTGGCCTGGAGGTGGTGGGGACCTCGGGAGTTGGATCAAATTCTGCCGCAAGTGGGAAACCTTGCATGGGAGGTTTGGAGGACAGGAATGGATGGTACTGAAGGCTACGTGGAAAGTTAACCTGGCAACAGTGTGGGGCTGCTTGAAAGAGGAAGAAGGGAGCGTTCATCTCAGGGAACTCGGGATCCTCCTCGGGGTTCTTAGCTTATTAATAAAAGAATTTAAGAACAGACTCTAGCAGAAGCTCGGAGACAATGTTATTAGGGTTTAAAAAGAAAAACCCACATGGCGACTGTGAACCGTCCTCAACTCCAGTTCCAGGGGAATCCGAAACACTCTTCTGACCTCTGAGGGCATTGCACAACACGGGTGCACTTACCTACATGCAGGCAACACACGCATACACATAAAATAAAATAAATACATTTTTTAAAAAAGATTAGTGAATTTAATACTGCATCATAAATTATCACACTCAAACAAAAGACATAAAATTTTAACAAAGTGACATGGAATTGTGGAGCAACCTCAGGTGGTACCTGGGTTCCCAGAGGCAAAGGAGATGGCAGATTACAAGGGAAAAACTAGGGCTGGTGAGATGGCTCAGTGGGTGAAGGCCCCCACCACCCAGCACAAGGACCCAAGTTCAATCACTGGGGTTTACAAGGTGGAAGGAGAGAACCAGCTCTTACAAGTTGTCCTCTGACCTCAACATGTACACCATGCAGCACACATACACACATACTAAATAAAAGTTTGGAAAAGTTTTTTTTTTTTTTAAAGAGTGAAAGCTAGATTAATAGTTGGGAAATTTTCCAACTTCCTAAAAAATGCAAATTCATAGACCTAGAAAGTATAATGAATTCTAAGAAGAGCTAAACATAAAACCTCATGGCTGGGGCTGGAGAGACAGCACAGAGGGTAAGAGCACTGGCTGCTCTAGCAGAGGACCCGGGTTCAGTTCCCAGCACCCACATGGTGGCTGACAACCACCTGTAACTCCAGTTCTAGGGGATCTGACACCCTCTTCTGGCCTCCATGAGCAATGCACACATGGGTGCACTTACATCCATGCAGGCAAACACTTACATACATAAAATAAACATAAATGAATAAATATTTTTAAACACACAGCACAGTATAACAGATTGTTAAACACTGATAACAAAAGGGGCTGTTGGAAAAGCGGCCAGAAAAGGGAACAAAGATATAATAACTAAAGGATTAAGACGGAAACTATCACTGATTTCTAACATAAACAACGCAAGCCCAAAGACAATGACACGGCGTTTTTAAACGTTGAAAGGAGAGAAAATGGCTTTACAGCTCTGAATGAAGCTGCATTCAACTCTATACTTATCTTTGTCTCTCGCTACCTGTGTTCTATTCTGTTCTACAGCTGAAACTGTTCTATTATAGTGTATAATGGACTAAATAGCCTTCAAAATAAGGAGAAAGTATAAACAGTGTTAAATAAGCAAAAGTTAAAGTAATTGACGGCCAGCATGCCTATACTCTAAGAAATACTGAAGAAGTTTCTTCAGGCTGAAAAAAATTCTAGATGAAAACACATGGCCACATAAAAAACACTACAATAGCAGTGGTTTTCACATCTTACATGAAATGCAACAATATTATTTATTGCTTATGTAAACCATTATTAAAAGCTAATATTATATTATAAACCCTAAGGCAACCAATAACGTCCATGATAAGACCGAAAACAACCAATAAGAAATGGCTTAAGTCGTAAGTGAACAGCTGAAAGAAGATGTAACGCTAAAATGGGGGGGAAACAAGACAAAAGAAGGAAAAAGTAACAGGAACATAGAAAAACCAAGACAGAGAGTGTAATGAAATGCTACACAGAAGAGCAAACTCAACACACAGTCATGGAAAATCATTCTAAGAAACCTAGGAATAGGAACCAACTTCCTCTATCTGATCAATAACGTGTCTGAGAAATCCTTTGTGACGGTAACACTTCATAGAAGGATGAGAACAAGGTAAGCCTCGTGTCTCCGCGACTTTTCTTCAGCATAATGAAGTGTTAGCCAATTTCAATAAAACAAAAGAAGGCATGTTGATAAAAGAAATAAAACTCTCCCATACAGAAATTCTAAAGAATGCATAAAAACTTTTAAAACCAGTAGTAAGTTTAGGAAATTTCCAAGCAGGGGTCAAAGCAAATATTCAAAACTCAGTTATGTTTTTATATGTGACAGAGAACACTCAAAAATTAATTTATAAAGATACCAATTCTAAAGGTATGAAACAGGGTTAAGAAGATGACTCAGTGCTAAAGGCACTTTCTACCAAACTTGATGGCCTGAGTTCCATCCCTGAAACCCAAATAAAGATGAAAGGAAGGAAGAGAACTGACTCCACAAAGTTCTCTGACTTCTACAAGGGCACCATGGCACACATGTGTATGCATGAATGTGTACACACACACACGCACACACGCACACACAACCCAATCACAATAAATCATTTTTAATTGAAAGCGTACAACAATATTAGATACATAAAGATAAATGTAACAAAATGGACTCAGAATCAATATAGCACATTTAGAACTGATAGAAAACTAATAGAAGTTAATAAGAACTAAATTTGTGTGGGAGAGGCCTCCAGGTCACTAAAACATCTCCACAAACTAGCCCACTTTTCACAGTAATCCAAATGAAAACCAAAACAGCCTTAAAGATGGAATTGAAAAGCTGATCCTAAAATGAAAAATCAAATCCAAACAACTGTGAAAAAGAAGAACTACTTTGGGGAGGTTTTGGTATCTGATTTCAAGACTTGTAACAAAGCTACAGCAGCCAACATAACATGGCGGTGCTGTAGTGAGGACAAGCAGCAGACAGAGGAAAGAGAACAGTGCGTGTACATAGCACACATACAGCTGACCTCCTTGGCGGGATCTGGCTGCAGGATTCCCCATGGATACCACAATCCGGGGGGGGGGGATCAAGTCCCTTACATGAACGGCATAGTATTTGAATATGACCTTCACACATCCTCCCATAAGCTTTGAATCATCTCTAGATTGCTTCAGTATCTAATGTAGCAAACGCTAAGTGAACAGTTGTAGATGCCCTGCTGTGACTAGTGCCAAGAAACTGAGATTAGACCAGGAATCTCCAGACTTGTGCCACTCCAGAGCATTTTACTGCCCTCTTGAGAAGATTTTATTTAGCAAGCTTAGTGTTGGAAGTTCACACAGAGTTTACATATGGTCAGTGCTCAAGCAGTGACAAACACAGGAATTTTCCCATCATTATACTAAGAAATTAGTACAGCATGCCCAAGGCTGTGGAAACTGGCTCAGTAACAGCCCTTCTTTGATGAGTGCACAGACAGGGCAAGGGACGTGTCAACCCACTCCAGCATCCCTGAAGCAGGTGTCTAATCGGTCCCGCATCCTGGGAACACACATCCCCTCCCTCAAGCCTCTGCATCAGCAAAGTCCAAAAGAGTCTGTTAATTCTTAGTAAGACAAGTGCCAGAAGTCTGTTAACTCTTAGTGAGCAGAGTGCTATCGTCCTTCAGAGACAAGGGAGGTGGTTAGAAACAGTCGTTACTATACAGCTTAGGGAATCAAGACAGGAAAAGATTGTATTCACTGTATGCATTCAGTGCCTATATACTTTTTCCCAGCTTTTTTAAATGTTCAGTTGGTTAAATCTACAAATTTGGAGCCTGAACATACTGAGGGCTCTCTCTGTGTATGTGTGTGTGTGCCTGAGCCTTAGCTGCAGGGTGAGGAACTGGGGTGTAGCTCTCAGTTAGTGAGGAGCCTGCGTAGCACGCATGAGGCTCTGGCTTGAGACTCTGGATTTGATCCCCACCAGCTGTGTTAATTACAGCATGGAGAGTGGGGACAAGAAGATCAAAAGTTCATGAGAGCCTGCCTAAAACATAGCTGTAACATGAAATAATGTTATAAAAGCTTTATAGCCTTGAAGTCTTGCTTTCGCTCTGTAAATAAGGTTAACTCAACATAATGGAAGGAGAGTTCTGTTTTCTGAGTGCTTTAGTCTGTACTTATAAAACATGGAGCCCCTCCACTTTTTACTGTAGTAAAATATATGTAATGTGAAGTTTGTCGTGTCAATCAGGTTCAATAAGCAGTGTGGGGTGAACAGCTCTACGTGAATCCCCACTGTCCTGTCACCATGGCTGCTGTCTGTCTCCAGAACTTTCTTTATCAGGCAAAACTGTTATTCTGTACCCACTGTCACATGTCTAGCTCTGTCCTATTGTCTTTAGGAATGCATACACTTCTCTCTGAATTTTTCTTTTCCGGGTCTTCATATTAATGTCGTCATAACATGATTTTTTTCTATGATTTATTTCACTTAGAGTAATGCCTTCAAAGTTCAGTATCTCGCTCATTTAAAATATATATATATATCCAATTTTCTTATAATTTTTTTATATTTTTATTTATGTCCTATGTCGTGTGCATGTGTATGCCAGGACACACATGTGCAGGACAGAGGACCACTTGCAGGAGCTGGCCCCTTCCACTGTATGGGCCCTGGGGATCAAACTCAGGTCCTCAGGCTTGGCAGCAGGTACTACCCACTGAGCCATCTGACTGTTCCCTCACTCATGGTCAAGGACGGGTCACATGATCATCCTACATGAGAAGGCAGACACAGAGAACCAGCTTATGACTGAACAGCTAAGGCAGTTAGTTGCCCCCAGTCCTGCAGCCAGTAAGAAGTGAGTCAGAAATAATTCAAGTAAGTACTTTCCTTACCTGACAGACTCCTTTCAGCTCTTAGGTTTTATGATTTACAGTCACCAGTTTTTAATTTTGAAGCCATGTGAGTGATCTAGAAAAATGTTCTAATCCCTTGTTAAAAACACTGCCCGTTTCAAATAAACGGATCCTACTCTGACTGGAGAAAGGAAGGAAGGTTTGAACTCTTTAAGCACAAACATCATAGCTACTGGTGTTGTGACAACCACTGTGGAACAGACAGCGGCCTGTTTGTGGCCTGAGGGGACTGAGCCAGGGACTGGGAGGGCCGGCAGCATCCACACTGGCAAAGGGCGAGTGGCATGTGCGAGCAGTGAGAGCACACGGTATTCCTGATGAGGTCTTCACGCCTTCCCTGCCTTCAAGCGAAAACTGGCCCCATGAAATTCCTTTTTTGTTAAATGTTCAGATATGGTAATGCCAAGCATTCATGACTGCAAGCATGGACAATTGACGGAATTACAGTCTGTTTAGGGAAATAACACGGTGATGAGGGAACAGACCTCTGCCTGTGGCATGATCCTTGTGGCAACTCTTCTAACAGGTGAACATTTTCTCCCCTCTCTGCTGAAAGCACATCCTTCTGTGTGGCGTGCCAAGTAGATGTCTCCGGAAAAGTCAAGGGAAGGCAGAGGGTTCAAATAATTGAGATATTTTTAAGCACATGTAAGTCAGTGAGAGGTTCATTAGCATCATCTCAGCGATTTTCTGCTCTCCGAGGAGCGGCCAAGTTGAAATCGTACCCTACTAAACGGGCAAAAGAGTGGCATTATGTTGCCATAACGTTAAGATTAGGGATGGTCACGTGACAAGCTTCAAGAAAATCAGAGCTTAAAGATTGGAGTAACATTAACCCAACCCTTTCTCATGAATACTGTAGCAGATGGGAGAAAACTAACTTCTCCGTGACATGAAAGTTGAAGGGGGTGATGGGGGGGGGGGAGAGACACAAGAGTGCTAGTTTTCTCTCATATGAGCACCAGATTTCAATACATACATACACGTGTGTGTATATATTGTTTATATGTTGTATATACACACACATATGTATGTCATGAAAGCAGAGAGGCAATTTGGGAGGAGAGGACACGGGTGTGGTGGGAGGGGAATGTAAGCTAAGTACAGTGGTGTATATGTGTGAAAATGGCTGTCATACAAGTATTTAAAAAGTAATTTCTGCTGGGTGTGGTGGCACACGCCTTTAATCCCAGCACTCGGGAGGCCGAGGCAGGCAGATCTCTGTGAGCAAGGCTAGCCTGGTCTACATAGTGAGTTCCAGGCCAACTGGGGCTATAGGGAGACCCTGTCTCAAAAAGACCAAAAAAAAAAAAAGTAATTTCTTTGTGAATTAATACCAGCCACAAAACAATACTCACTGCATTTCTGTTACATATCCGACATTAAGATCCCAAGCAATGAAAAACGGGTTGGTGCAACTGATCCCGGGGCACTCAGCTTCTGTCTCAAGTACCATCTCCCCAAGACCAAAGTGATTAGAGCAATTCATCTAGTTATGGCAGCTTACAAAGTCAAAACTTGGGCCACCAAGACGGCTCAAGGGGCAAAGCACTTGCTACACAAGCCTGGCGAACTGAGTTCGATCCCCAGAACCCATGTAAAGGTGGAAGGGGAGGTCCAACTCCACAAAGTTGTACTCTGACATCCAGGAGTGCACTGTGGCACGTGTGCCCCCATCCCCCATCCCTCATACATAATAAAAACAAGTCAATTTACAAGTGTGTGGTTTGAATCACAGCCCTTTACTACATAAATTACGCAGCTGTGCATGGTTTGACTGGCTTCTGCTGGCCTGGTACCTGTGGCCAGCTGCTTTGCTGACTGTAGGCTGACGGTTAGAAGACTTGGGTTATCGAGACTTAGCTCCGCTTTGCTCCACACGTGGTCTCATCCTCCAGCCAACAAGTCCAAGTTTACTTTTATGGAAGAGGCACAGTTGGGAGATGAAGAACGAAAGCAGCTGTCCGGTCAGCTCCAGTTGTCAACTTGGCACACCTGGGAGGAGGAAGCCTCACTTGAGAAATGACTTCTATCAGATTGGCCTGTGGCCTGTCTGTGGGGCATTTTCTTAATGGCTGGTTGATGTGGGAGGGCCCAGCCCACCATGTCCCTGGGCAGATGGACCTGTGCTGTACAAAAGACGACGTGGCTGGACAAGCCAGGGGGAGTGAGCCAGTAAGCATTGTTCCTCCATGGTCTCTGTTTCGGCTCCCCTCTCCAGGTTCCCGCTCTGAGGCTCTGAGTCTCGGTCCGACTTCCCTCAAGGATGGACTGTGCCTTGGCTGTGTAAGATGAGATAAACCTTCCCCATGTTACTTTTGGTCACAGTGTTTGTGACAGCGGTAGAAAGTAACTAAATCAGCAACCAAGGTCTCCTGAGGTCTACACTGAGACTCTTCTGTGTACAAGCCAGTCTAGATTCAACAACTGGAGGCACAGAGTCCAATCTGGATGAGAGGGACTGCAGTGTCATCAGGAAGAAGGAAGCCACAGTCAGCCCTACGTCTGTCTCACAGAAATGGACTGCGCCAAGTTTACGGATGGCCAAGAGCGCACTGGGCTCACGGTGTGTCCACATGTGCGTTGTCAGTGCACCGATGTTTACACGAGGCTCCCAAGTCAACACACTGCCCCACAGAGGGGAACAACTGTGCATGAACGATGCATCCTAAAAACAACAGTGATCCTCGGAAAACAAAGATGTGATCACAGCGGTAATTCACGTAAATGTGCCTTGACAAAGTGAGTTTCTGAGATGACTCTCCTGAATCATCGGGGTGGTAAGTACCCACGAGGAGAAGTGCCTTGTTGCTAAGCCTTTCTTAGCTCTCTGCTTCTCCTCAAGTCACAAACAAAAACACACGTGTGTGCATGTATACACATACATGCACATAACATGTACACACATGCACAAATACACATGCACACACAGGCACACACTCATGCATACTCAAACACATGCCCCCAAGCAAAGGCAGTGTTGGATCTAGCCTCCCACTTCGGGCCAATCAGCTGACCACAACCAAGCTGTCTGGATCGCAGCAAAATCCTCCGGTGATGATTCTGAAAAGAACTTCTGCTCAGCTCTAAGTGCTTAGAAACTAACGTCATGTAGTCCTTTTCTTTAGATTTTTATGGTGCTTCAGATGAACAGAAAACCACAGTCACACAAAATACTCCTGCCTGTCTACTGAAGAGCTCTATCTGGATCCAAAATTACTGTCAGATTCGCCTCCTATTTCTTTTGGTAAACTGCTGCTCTCCCTTCCGTTGCCTTTCTGCCTCTAACTCCTGTTGTACATAAGACGACCTGGAGTCCAGCACAGCCCCTTCTCTCCAGCTGCACTTTCTCTGAGTGACATCTCTCTGGCTTGAAGTCTGGTGTGCGAAGCAGAGCAATGGGAGCTGACCATCCTTAATACATGTAGTAAGAGAGACAGTGTCTCAGAGGTTTTAAAAGCAGCCACTTGATAGGATCTAGTCACCTAGATGATACAGCTCTGGGTGTGTCTGTGAGGAAGTTTCAGGACTGGTGCTCTATTTTGCTTTTCATCACTGTGATAAAACACTGGCCAAAACCAACCTGGGGAAGAAAAAGGGTTTATTTTAACTTACAGGCCATAGTCCACTGAGGGAACGTGAGGCAGGAACTGAAGCAGGGCAGGAACCTGGAGGCTGAACCTGAAGCAGGGACTATAGGGGATGCTGCTTAAGTCTCGCTCCCCCGCTGGCCTGCCTTTTGATACAGCCCAGGACCAACCACCCAGGGGTGATGTGGGCCACATCAATTAACAAGTAAGAAAATGCCTCACAGACATGCTCACAGGCCATTCTGATGGAGGAAGTTCCTAAATTGAGGTTTCTTCTTCCCTGATGACTCTAGTGTGTGTCAAGTTGATCACTAACCAGCACAACTGTGCTAGGGGTGGGGAGACCCACCCTAACTGCAGACAGTGAGAGCCCATGGGTTAGGGTCCCGGGCTAAATAGAAAGGAGAGGGTGACCCGAGCACCAGCAGGCATTCCTGTCTTCTCCCTGACTGGGGTACAATGTGACCAGCTGCCCCATGCTCCTCTACCGCTACCTTCCCTGCCCTGATGGACTGGACCCTCAAACCGTGAGCCAAAAGAAACGTATTCTTTAAGTTGTTCTTGTCAGGAATTTGGTCATGGTAACAAGAATAGTAACTGATAGGCGAGTCCTAGACACACACACACACACACACACACACACACACTACGCAGTTTTTTTTCTTTTTGGTCTTTTTAAGACAGCGTCTCCCTATAGCCCAAGCTGACCTGGAACTCACTATGTAGACAAGGCTGGGTTTGATCTCACAGAGATCTACCGGCTTCAGCCTCAGGGTTCTGGGATTAAAGGGAGTCTGGAGATAGTCTTGTTTTAAATTTAAGTAATAAACAAGTTTCCCATAAAACTAATAAAAATATATGCACTTCAAATGTGCATATTTTAAATTATTTATTTATTCATTTTTGTTTTATGTATCTCAGTGTTTTGCCTACAGTAAGTGAACCCATGCATATAATGCCTGTGGAGGCCGTAACAGGGGGTCAGAATTGGAGTTACGGACAGTTGGTAGTCTCCATGTGGGTGCTGAGAATTGAACCCGGATCCTCTGTAAGGGTAGCCAGTGCTCTCAACTGCTGAGCATCTCTCCAGCCCCTCAAATGTGCACATATTTTCATGACTTCTTTAATGCTATATTCTACTTGGGAGTTAAGTTAGAGAATGCTTATTTATAAAACCAGCCCCCTTCCCCACATACAACACAGACAGTCTCAGCGTTGTCCATTTCAAAGGAGTTTTTAACGGTCTGAAATGATTCAGAGTAGCTGAGGCATAGTTTCTGTCTCTTCCCCAGTGGCAACACACATTCCTGCATTTCAGCAAGATCCAACGACACAAGCTCAAAATACACAGTTTGCTCAGAATTCAAAATAACAACCTAGGCTGTCTAGATTGCTGTCATAGCATCATAAAACTGGTGAAAACCAGAGCTAACAGAGCAGGGTGCTTCCATTCTGCCCCTTGATATGAACATTTGGAGTTTTGTCTTTGAAATTTAAAACAGAGACATTGACTATTAGGTATAAACTGATATTTTTGTGAGTAAAATATGTAATTTATGCTTAAATATTTTACTAACCATGAACATCTTTTAAATGAAAATTTGTTCATTTTCATTGTTGTTTTTTATTTTGAAACTAAAGACTGAATCCAGTAAAGACAACTATTAATAAGAATCATGCGAGGATTGGTGTGGCTTTTACATGTGGTATTTCTGATCTTTAACACCGCAGCACAACATGTCATCTACAGATTTCACATTGGAGAACTGAGACTTCAGACTTTTAAATACTACTTGGACCTTAAAACTGGACTTTTACTTTATTTAAAACATATTTTACTTATTTTAATTTTATGTGTTTGAGTGTATTTCCTGTATGTGTGTAAGTGTGTCCATGTCGTGCAATGCCTATGGAGGACAGAAGAGGTCATTGGATCCCCTGGAACTGGAATTACAGACAGTTGTTAGCTGCCATGTGGGTGCTGGGATTTGAACCCGGGTCTTCTGCAAGAACAGCCAGTGTTCTTAACCACTGAGCCATCTCTCCAGCCCCTGTATTTTTTATTATTTTTACCTGGTTCCTCTGCAAGAAGACATCTCTCCAGCCCTTTGACTATTATATTTCTATAATCATTTTATAATTTTGTCTTGTGAATTAAAGGCCTAAGGATTGTATCCCATGGGAGGGGGAGGAGGCTGGAGGTGATCAGCAGGAAGGTGTGTACAGAGTCACGGTGAGAGCAGGCTGCGTAGGGAGGCTGGACGCAGAGCATAGACTTGGTCACCGATAATAGGCTGTTGGATTTCATGTCCTAGAAGACAGCAATCCACCACACAGCCACCCAGGGTCTGCCGTGTTCAGATGTTGTACTTGTCTGAATGTGCTAGTCTCAAATCCAAGCCAAGCTCTGCTTGCCAAACTGTCGGCTTGCAGCTGCTGTGTCTACCGCAAGGGAAGTATGGCTGAGCGTTCACACAGAGGTCAGCAGTGCCCTGCCTGAGGCCAGAGTTCCCAGCGAATGATACCCCTAGGGATCTCAGGGGACGCCTGTGCAAAATCCACGTGTGATTGCATTACTAAGATCTTCCCAGAGCAGAGGACTGTTCAGTAAAGGTTGCGAGGATTCACAAGTAAACAGACGAGGATTAAGATCTCCATCCAGGGAGCAGCACGTGTGGCAGTTTCACAGCATGACCCACAGAGCTTAGTGTCAGACACCGCAGGTGAGTAGGCAATGCTAGGTGTCTGGGAGCAGAGCAGAAAGGGGCAGGAAGGATGCTAGAAAGGGAAGGAGCCATCAAGAAGGTCTTCCAATGTATGAGGCTCTGGCATCCATCCTTGGCACCAGAAAGAAAGAAAGAAAGGCGGCTATGAGCTAATAAGGGGATCTGTGCCAGAGTGTGGCCTGAGGTGGATCAGCAGACATGGAAGCAGAAGGCCAGTGAGGAGACTGGTGTGGGAGTCAAGAGATGCAGGGGAGAGCCCCACTGAAAAGGAGGGGCAGACTGACATCAAAGAGCAGGACAGAGGCATTTCAAGACCACAGGTCCTGGTTTGCCTAAGATAGTTTCAACCTGCACTCATTGTCTTGGTTCAGGTATCAGCAGTGCTCCCCGAACTCATTAAATGTCTTCGTTTGGATACAAGCAATATATTCACGCTGGCTACAGGGCCTGGAACCCAGGATGCTCTTCCCTAGGACCACAGGTCCAGTAAGGAAGGTATGAGCTGGAAAAATAACAAGATCATCGCACACTGGCTTCAGGGTGCTCAGTGGACATTGAATAGAGCTACTGAGTAGACGGTTCATGATGCACTACAGTCTAGTGCAGGGTATGCAGGCCGAAGGACCATAAAAGACTTTAAGACAATCTTACTGTTGCATAATTCATTCCCCAAATCTCCCTCCAGTCCTGAGATGAAGTTCTCCACCAGGTGCCCAAAGCCTGATAAAGAAATTGAAGAAGCATGGACGGTGCCTGGCGACCACTACAAGGAACTGAATTTTTGCTGCCAGCGGAAGCCCACTGCTTACAGTAGGGACGTTTTAGAGACTCATCGCTGCCAAGACTTAGATTCCAAGATACAATAAATCAATAAGAGAACGAATCATCTAAGCATTTGATCCGTGAACACTACACACTGCAACTAAAAAGAAGCTCGCCATGTTCTGGAATTAAAATGGAAGAACTTAATTCCAGTTAGGTAAACTGATAGCTAGCTTCCCTCACAACCTCTCAGTCATACCCGACCCCTAGCCACACTCCCTCACCCCCCCCCACACATACTGGCTCACATGCTCATTTACATAGACGCACATGTAATCACTCTCACAAACGACTCCCCACACCACACTTAGACACTCACTCTAGACACACTCACACGCATGCAAACAGGCACTCACACACCATACATACTCAAAGAAATTATATTTGAGAAACAGTTTGCAAAACGTTTTCAGATTTTTATTACTTTCCCCAAACAGTTTCAATCTTCTTTACTTGGAAAAGAAACTTCCTCTTATCAATTAGCTTCGAAGTTAACAGCAATGTATTGGTTTCTATAGAAACAACTGTTCTTTTGTTTTGTACTTAAATCTTAATAACTTACCCAATATTTAATTAAATTATGTATCTGTAATATCAAGAGCAACTGCCATAAACGGAACAAATAAATGACTAGCGGTAAGCCTGGAACTCAGCTAACACAGAAGCCTGCATAGCGGTGCTGAAGAGGGGCCCCCAAGCCAAGAGTGTTTGGCACAGGCCTGCTAAGAGGGACTAGAGAGCTGTAACTTGTCTGAATCCATAAAGTGGAAATTGTTTAGGAGAACACCTATACATGTGTGCAAAAAAAAGGTATTTCTAAAGTCTGCTTGAAAAATTACAGTTGCCGAAGACCTAGAATCTATAGCATGTCCTGCTTCATTTAAAACAGTAGTGGGGACTGGAGAGACCGCTCAGAGGTTAAGGGTGGTCACTGCTCTTCCAGAGAACCTGAATTTGGTTCCCAGCACCCATGTTAGGGGGCTTATAACCACCTGTAACTCCAGCTCCAGGGGATCTGATGCTCTCTTCTGGCCTCTGTGGGCCCTGCACTCACAAAGCATGCACACACACATAAATGAAAGTAATAAAAAATTAATCTTTAAAAAAGACAAATGCTGAGGGCTGGAGAGATGGCTCAGTGGTTAAGAGCACTGGCTGCTCTCACAGAGGACCCCGAGTCGATTCCCAGCACCCACATGGTGGCTAACAACCATCTGTTAACTCCGGTTCCAGGGGATCTGACGCCTTCTCCTGACTTCCCTGGGCATTGCACAAGATGGGTGCACTTACACACATACAGGCAATATACTAGTATACATAAGATAAAAAAATAATAAATAAAATATTTTTTAAAAGACAACCTGCATACATTTACACCAACAGGCGAAGTTTCCAGAGGACATTCACATACCACCCTCTCAGTCCTGTCACCTGAGGGGACGAGGGAGTTCATCAGAGATTTGAGAAGAGCAAAGAAGGGCGTGCCCCCCCAGATAGTAACACCGCGGGCCCTTTTCATCAGCATCACCTCATTTCTAGCTCTTTGGCTATGACCTCCAAAACCAGGCTTTCTTTTCTCTTTCTTCTGCTTTATCTATCACAGTTCATTTTGAATTAATATTAGAGCATTTTCTATATTATAGTATCTATTATAATCCTTTTCGGTGAAAGGAAGAACAGTAGAATTTCTCTTAATATTTGATGATAGTCTTCTATATAGTTTAATTCTTCATATAGTATAGATAAAATGATACGTTGTTTTGCTTTAAATAGATAACTTTTTGAAGAAATGGAGAAAATACTCATATATAACTTCCTGTTTCTGTTTTTTAGCATTAGCCGTTCTTTTCTGGTTGATGAAATGTTTCCCATGATTTCCTGTCCACAAGAAGCAAGTTTACTTCACTTAGCTCAGTGCGCCTTGGTGCAATGCTGATGATAACAATTCTCCTTGGTATGTTGTAAGTTAAATTTATTGCTGGGAGGTGCGTGATCCTGGCTTCCAGGCTTCCCATGCAGTCCCTTCCTCCAACTATCCTTATGACAAGCTGACACAATATTCCTGCAAACTACAGTTTAGGGAACAAAAGTATTGATTGGGCTTGCTACGAGAGCATATGATGGTGGTGAGGGGGACTTACAAAGGACAGGACACCCTTGAGCTTTTCTCTCTACATTCTGGCTGCGGCTTCTAGACCTGCTGCCCTCTTGGACTCTGCTGGTCCAAGATGGTGAGGCTCCTTCCTTCTTTCTGGTTTCCCCTGTCCTATCCTTAGTCCCTCTCCCTCATGCAGTTAAGGCTGACTAACTGGGTTGGAGGGGTGACTGTCTTCCTCCACACCTCCCCTCCTACGGAGAGTCTTAGGGTCCAATTAGTTTGAAATAGTGGGTGAGAAGCTAGAGAAGGCATCAGTCTATCCAACCAGCTTTACATACCCAACAAGTAAACAACAAAGGCACATAAAGTGTAAAACAAAAACTGACCTAAACTCAACAAAGGAAGGCTTGAGTCTCACACAAGACTCAGAAACTACAAAAGAAATCCATATGCCAAAATCACAGCGAAAAAATAACATGAAAAACCCAAATAACATGTCCCCACCAAGTACCAACAGTCCTGTAGAGGCGTACAGTGAGAACCCCCTAGACATAACACAGGACATGAAACTCAAAAGAACAATAATAAATATGATAAAAGACTTCAGTGAATTTAAAGAACACACAAACAAGGAAATCAAAGGACTGAAAAAAGATAGGGATAAACTTCTGAGTGAATTCAGAAAGAGTTAGAATCAGGCTAAAATGAAGAAGGAAGTGAAACACTCAATAAGACAATTAGAAATGACAGGAGAAAGCCTCACCAATAGAATGAATGAAATGGAAAACAGAATATTAAAACTGGAAGATAAAGTTGACAAACCAGAATGCTCAAGCAAAGATTATGAAAAATTTAAGAAAACACAGGAATGGAATATGCAACAAATGTGTGACACCATAAAAAGACCAAACTTACACACAGTAGGCATAGAGGAAGGAGAAGAATCTCAAGATAACAGTATGGACCAGATTTTCAACAGGATTGTAGAAGAAAATTTCCTGAAATTAAAGGAAGACATGCCCATACAAATACAAGAAACATATAGAACACCAAATAGACAGGACCAGAAAAGAAACACTCCATGCATATCATAGTAAAAACACTAAGGGTACAGAACAAAGAGAGAATACTGAAGGCTATAAAAGAAAAACAAGTCACATATAAAGGAAAATGCATCAGGATTACAGCTGACTTTTCACTACAACCTAAGAAAGCCAGAAGAGCCTGGACAAAAGTATTCCCAGTTCTACATGACCACAGATGCCAACCCAGAATACTTTACCCAGTCAAAATGTCTATTATAGTTGAAAGGGAAAGAAAAATCTTCCATGACATAAATAGGCTGAAAGAATTCATGTCCATAAAACCAGCCCTTCAGAGACTTCTTGAAGCAATACAAAGAGCTGAAGAAAGGAACGACTATGCACAAGGGGTAACAGAAAGAAACTAAATGAAGGTATAACTGTGGAAACACACAATTAGACCAAGAATGCAAACAGAAATCAAAATGACAGGAATCAATACACATCTTTCATTAATAACTTTAAATATCAATGGACTGAACTCCCCAGTCAAAAGACACAGGCTAGTTGAATGGACTAAGAAACAAAATCCATCCTTTTTGTCTTGAAGAAACCCATCTCACTTTTTTTTCTTTTTTAAAATTTTTATTTATTTATTAAGATTTTTTAAATTATGTATATATTGGGAGGGGCTGAGTTGTACACATGAACACAGTACCCAAGGAGTCCAGAAGAGGGCATCAGATCAATTGGAGCTGGAGTTACAGTGGTTGTACACCACCATGTGGAAACCCATCTCACTTTTAAGGACAGGTACTACCTTAAGGTGAAAGGACAGAAAAACATATTCCAAGCAAATGGTACTAAGAAAAAAGCAGGAGTTGCAATTCTAATATCTGACAAAATAGAGTTCAAGCTAAAACTAATCAGAAGAGATAAAGAGGGCCACTTCATTCTCATCAAAGGAACAATTGACCAAGACGATATTACAATTATGAACATATATGCACCAAACTCCGGTGCACCCAACTTCATAAAAACAGTACTACAGGATGTTAAGACCCAGATTAATGGCAACTCATTAATAGTAGGGGATTTCAATACCCCACTGTCTCCATTAAATAGGTCAACAGGGCAGAGAGTTAACAGAGAGACATCTGAATTAAACAATACCATATATCAAATGGACATGACAGACATCTACCGAGTATTCCACCCAAGCACCAAAGAATATACCTTGTATTCAGTGCCCCATGGAACTTTTTCCAAAATCGACCACATACTGGGGCATAAAACAAGCCTCAACAAATACAAAAATATTGAAATAATTCCATGCATTCTATCAGACCATAATGCAATAAAGCTTAAAATCAACACTGGAAGAAGCCCTTATCACCACATGAACAATTGGAGATTAAACAACACACTCCTGAATGATGAATGGGTCAAAGCTGAAATTAAGAAAGAAAGAAAAGTATTCCTGGAACTAAATGAAAAGGACAATAAAACACAACAAAACCTCTGAGACACCTTGAAAGCAGTCCTTAGGGTGACGTTTATAGCTCTAAGTGCCTACATTAAAAAATAAGAAAGAAAACAAATAAATGACTTAACATTGCAAATCAAGACACTTGAAAAGCAACAGCAAATAGATTGCAAACCCAGCAGACAAGAAGAAATAACAAAAATCAGAGCAGAAATTAACAGAAACAGGAAAATACAAAGAATCAACGAATGCAAGAGCTGGTTCTTTGAAAAGATAAACAAGACTGACAGACCCTTAGTTCAGTTAAACAAAAGAAAGAAAGAGCACCTCCAAATCAACAAAACCAGACATGAAAGAGGAAACATTACAACAGACACCAAAAAGATCCAGAACATTATAAGGGAATACTTTAAAAACCGATATGCTACTAAATTTGAAAACCTAAAAGAAATAAATGGGTATCTAAAAGCATGGGAATCACTAAAACTAAACCAAGAATATATCAACAGCTTAAACAGACTTTTAACACATAAGGAAATAGAAACAGTAATACAAAACCTCCCGACTAAAAACAAAGCCCAGGAACAGATGGATTTACAGCAGAATTCTATCAGACATTTAAAGAACTAAATTCAATACTACTTAATTTGTTCAAAACAATAGAAACAGAGAGAACTTCCAAATTCCTTCTATGAAGTCCGCATCACTCTAATACTAAAACCAGGTAAAGATAAAACCAAAAAAGAAAACTATAGACCCATATCCTTAACATAGATGCAAAAATTTTCAACAAAATATTTGCAAACCACACACAGACACACATCAGAAAGATCATCCACCATGATTACGTAGGCTTTATCCCAGAGATGCAGGGATGGTTCAATTATATGTAAGTCAATAAACATCATAAATCATATAAATGGGCTCAAAGACAAGGACCACATGGTCATCTCAATAGATGCAGAGAAGGCCTTTGACAAAATTCAATATGCATTTATGTTCAAAGTCCTAGAGGGAATTGGACTAGAGGGAACATACCTCAGCTTAATTAAAGTCATGTATAACAATCCCACAGCCAACATCATTCTAATTGGAGAAAAACTGGAAGCATTCCCATTAAAATCAGGAACCAGACAAGGCTGTCCATTATCTCTACTCCTTTCTAACATAGTGCTTAAAACTCTAGCAAGAGCAGTAAGACAAGAGAAGGAAATTAAAGGAGTAATAATTGGAAGAGATCAAATTATCCCTTTTGCAGATGATATGATATTATATCTAAGAGATGCCAAAAATTCCACCAGAAAACTCCTAGAAATGATTAATACTTTCAGTAAAGTGGCAGGTTACAAAATTAATCTACAAAAGTCGGTAGCCTTTCTATATACCAATAACAAGCAATCAGAGAAAGAGCACATGGAAACACTCCCCTTCACAATAGCCTCAAAAAAAAAATCTTGGAATAAACTGACCAACAACATTAAAGACCTCTACAATGAAAATTTTAAATCTTTAAAGAAGGAGACTGAGGAAGACACCGGAAGATGGAAGGAACGTCCATGCTCATGGACTGCAAGAATTTATATTGTGAAAAGGATCATCCTACCAAAAGCTATTTATAGATTCAATGCAATGCCAATCAAAATCCCCATGACATTCTTCAAAGAATTGGAAAAAAAATCCTAAGATTCATATGGAAGCACAAAAGACCCCAGACATCCAAAGGAACCCTGAGCACTAAGAACAATGCTGGGGGGATTACTATACCAGATTTTAAACTGTAGTACAGAGCTATAGTCATAAAAACAGCATTGTACTGGCACAAAAATAGACCTATAGATCAATGGGATGAAACTGAAGACCCAAATATGAGTACATGCAATTTCAGCCACCTGATATTTGACAAAGGGGCCAAGAACATTAACTGGAGGAAAGACAGCATGTTCAGCAAATGGTGCTGTCAAAACTAGATCTCTACCTGTAGAAGAATGAAACTAACCCCTATCTTTCACCTTGCACAAAAGTCAACTCCAAATGGATCAAAGACCTCAATGTTAAGCCTGAAACTCTGAAACTGTTAGAAGAAAATATTGGCAATTACCTACAAGATATAGGTGTAGGAAAGGATTTTCTAAACTGGACATCAATTGCTCAGGAAACAAAGTCAAGAATCAACAAATGGGACCTCATTAAACTAAAAAGCTTCTGTACATCAAAGGAGGCAACCAGGGAAGTGAACAGAAAACCCACAGAACGGGAGAAAATCTTCACCAGCGACACATCTGACAGATATTTAATATCCAGAATATATAATGAACTCAAAAAACAAAGAATCAAGAAAGCAGAGTAACCCAATTAAAAGATGGGCTAAGGAGCTGAACAGAGAGTTCTCAAAAGAAGATGGCTAAAAATCATCTTAAAGTGTGTTCAACATCATTAATAATTAGGGAAATGTAAATTAAAACCACTATAAGATTTCATCTTACCCCAGTCAGACTGACTAAGATCAAGAGAACAAATGATACCAAATGCTGGAGAGGATGTGGGGAAAGGGGAACGCTCATCCACTGCTGGTGGACTGCAAGCTTGTTCAACCACTAAAGGCTACATAACAAGAAACAGTGCCAGGAGATACCTTCCTTTGAGTTGTTGGCCAGGGTGGTCCAAGAGACTCTCCAAATTACTCAGGCTATTGCCACAGACCTTGATGACCTTCCAGAACTTGAAGGTAAGACCCTACTGGCAAAGACAGAACATAGGTCGGACACAGGATTTGGAGCAATAGAGCTGCCACTGACCTGCAGCCACTTCCCCTGAAGGCAGCTCTCATAGCTTTGGAGAGCGCCTTGAAAGTGCCAAGGGAAAACACCAACAGATGATCCACCACCAGCCTCAAGATCAAATAACCACATCAATGGCCAGCACAGAATATGTCATTGGTGCAGTAGTGGCACTTTTATCTTGGGGGCAATCAACAGCTACCTAATTTGACTAAACACCCACTCAAAGGGAGGAAACTCAAGTGTGGTAATGTAAACATAACCTAATACATATGGCTGGAGCAGCCATAGATCTTATGTCACGTCACTAGACTAATGTGATTTCTTACTATGTGCAAAATATGTGTCCTTACATTTACAGACAAATATCCCAGTCACCACCAATCAAAGAAGCTCATTTTGTACCAGTTAGAGACTATTACCAAGTACCACAACTGGTCACACACAGACATTGTCTATGAATTGCCCAGGCCTAAGGGACATATCTACAATCCAACCTCTACACCTAAGGCTCATGGAACACAGAAAAGGGATAATGAAGAGGACACTAATGAATCTCTCAGTTCTCAATAATGAAGCCCCTCATGCAGGGGAGGGCCAGGAACACAAAGGGTCACAAATGGCCAAAGTATAGAGATCAGTAGTCTGCTAAATAACGGTCCTTGGACAGGACCCCTTTATTAAACTTCTCTCACCCAAGGCTCAGGGACCATCGTGAAAGAGGCATGTGGAAGAGGGGGCATGTAAGAGCCAGGGAGCAGGTGTAGGACCATATGGAACAGAGTCCTACGAGCTCCTGGGAACGTGCTCCTATGATTCTATGGCAATGGTGTCAGCATACACAAGTCCCATGCAAACTCAGGCAGACAGTAACCCAGCATAGAACTGGGATAGTGAACAGCAGACCTCAGTCTTATCTAAAGGAATGTCAGCCCCTGATTGCTGCTAGATGAAGAAGAGCTGATCTTCCTCAAACAAGGGACTCTATACAGGCCGACTAGACTCAGTGGACAGACTTGCACTGTGGAACAGCTGGGGACACTGACAACCTAGTGGGTCTTAAACAGGATAACCAAGTTTATGGGCTCCAGTTGGGGGGAGTGCTATGGGAGGGTGCCAATGGGGCTGAAGGTATAAAGATTAACATTGTTTGAGCTGTTCTGTATACAAAAAAAACTCAATTAAAAAGGAACCTCAGCCTCAGCCATGGACTTGGGCCTCTGCCAATCAGTTTAAGGTCTTGGAGCAGAAAGAGCGGTCTGTGGTGTCACCTTCCTGAGTCTCCATTCTGCCATCAAAGCTCTAAAGGCTTCAAATTTGCCACCCCACAACCACAGAGGCCAATTCTCTGAAACCAGTATCCTATTTGCGAAAGAGGCCTCACCCTGTAGCCCCAGCTGGCCTGGACTCCTGATCCTCCTGCCTGAAGTCTTCCAAGTGCTGGGATTGTAGGCATGTACCACCATGTCCACATGCAGTCACTGATCTGGGATTCTAGGCATGTACCACCATGTCTACACGTGGTCACTGATCTGGGATTCTAGGCATGTACCACCATGTCCACACGCAGTCACTGATCTGGGATTCTAGGCATGTACCACCATGTCTACACGTGGTCACTGATCTGGGATTCTAGGCATGTACCACCATGTCCACACGCAGTCACTGATCTGGGATTCTAGGCATGTACCATCATGTCCACACGCGGTCACTGATCTGGGATTCTAGGCATGTACCACCATGTCCACACGTGGTCACTGATCTGGGATTCTAGGCATGTACCACCATGTCCACACGCGGTCACTGATCTGGGATTCTAGGCATGTACCACCATGTCCACACGTGGTCACTGATCTGGGATTCTAGGCATGTACCACCATGTCCACACGCGGTCACTGATCTGGGCTTCTAGGCATGTACCACCATGTCCACACGTGGTCACTGATCTGGGATTCTAGGCATATACCACCATGTCCACACGCGGTCACTGATCTGGGCTTCTAGGCATGTACCACCATGTCCACACGTGGTCACTGATCTGGGATTCTAGGCATATACCACCATGTCCACACGCGGTCACTGATCTGGGCTTCTAGGCATGTACCACCATGTCCACACGTGGTCACTGATCTGGGATTCTAGGCATATACCACCATGTCCACACGCGGTCACTGATCTGGGCTTCTAGGCATGTACCACCATGTCCACACGTGGTCACTGATCTGGGATTCTAGGCATATACCACCATGTCCACACGCGGTCACTGATCTGGGCTTCTAGGCATGTACCACCATGTCCACACGTGGTCACTGATCTGGGATTCTAGGCATATACCACCATGTCCACACGCGGTCACTGATCTGGGCTTCTAGGCATGTACCACCATGTCCACACGTGGTCACTGATCTGGGATTCTAGGCATATACCACCATGTCCACACGCGGTCACTGATCTGGGCTTCTAGGCATGTACCACCATGTCCACACGTGGTCACTGATCTGGGATTCTAGGCATATACCACCATGTCCACACGCGGTCACTGATCTGGGCTTCTAGGCATGTACCACCATGTCCACACGTGGTCACTGATCTGGGATTCTAGGCATATACCACCATGTCCACACGCGGTCACTGATCTGGGCTTCTAGGCATGTACCACCATGTCCACACGTGGTCACTGATCTGGGATTCTAGGCATATACCACCATGTCCACACGCGGTCACTGATCTGGGCTTCTAGGCATGTACCACCATGTCCACACGTGGTCACTGATCTGGGATTCTAGGCATATACCACCATGTCCACACGCGGTCACTGATCTGGGCTTCTAGGCATGTACCACCATGTCCACACGTGGTCACTGATCTGGGATTCTAGGCATATACCACCATGTCCACACGCGGTCACTGATCTGGGCTTCTAGGCATGTACCACCATGTCCACACGTGGTCACTGATCTGGGATTCTAGGCATATACCACCATGTCCACACGCGGTCACTGATCTGGGCTTCTAGGCATGTACCACCATGTCCACACGTGGTCACTGATCTGGGATTCTAGGCATATACCACCATGTCCACACGCGGTCACTGATCTGGGATTCTAGGCATGTACCACCATGTCCACACGTGGTCACTGATCACAGCTGTCAACTTGATCGGATCTGGACTCAATTAAGAGTCATGCCTGTGGGTGAGTTCGAGAGGCCATTCCCAGGAAGGCCTGACTGAGGGGAGAAGACCCCGGCCCTGGGGCAGCACCTCTGCCTCAGTCCAGGTACAAACAGGGTCCAGGACAAAGCAGAGGCTGCCTGTGCTTCTCACTGGTGAGTGCATCCGCCTGTTGTTGCTGCTGCCACCACTGCCATGGCCATCCCTCAGGGCCATCAGAACCCAGCTCCCACATGGGTTGAAGACCAGAGATTCTCCACGAACTTCCTAGGCCTTTGGCACCAGACTGTGAATGCCGAGGCCTCCATCTTCACGGACTGAACAGCTATGGGTTCTCAGCCTCCTAGTGTATTCGTGGCCACTGTTGGACTACTCGGCCCCTATGGTCTAGCCCAGTCTAATAAATCCCCTTTTGTAATAGCTATCCATTCTATCAGTTCTGTTCCTCTGGAGAACCCTAACACTACACACATCCATTGCATACATGTGTATATATGTGTGTGTGTCATATATGCATACATGGACATTACATTGTATCTCCTGCTGGCCTGTTTCTCTGGGATCACAGACTGGCCATTGCTGTCTCAGAAGGTCAGCAGGGAGGACAGAGTTGATGATGGTCATCTTCATGACTATAAACACAGCATATGTGACTGTGTTTTTACTTTCTAGAGGGAAGCAAGGTAGAGTCTTGGACTCTAAAGTTCTAAGTCACAAAATGACTGTAGTACCTTCATGCTGCGTCTGGCATCACATCCTGCCTGTTCCCTCCACTCATCATCCAAGAAGCTGTCCAACGACACAGTGTCACAACAAGGTTCAGATGGGCTGTGTGGACTCTAGAACTGTTCTTGGGAGGGTGTCTAGTTTGCTGCTCTGTTGCTGTGAGAGAACACTCTCATCAAAAGCAAATTGGGGAGGAAAGAGTTCATCTGGCTTCAAGTTTCAGTCCATGAAAGGGACGTCAAGGCAGGAACTCAGTGGCAGAAGCTTGAAGAAGCAGCCATTGGGGAATGCTGTTTACTGGCTTACTTTCCCTGGCTCTGCTCAGCTAGCTTTCTTATACAGCCCAGGCCCACCCGCCCAGGGATGGCACCACCCCCAGTGGGCTGGGCCCTCCTTCATCAATTAGCAATTAAGAAAATGCCCACACACACCTGGACATGACCACAGGCCAATCTGATGGGAGTTCCTCCTTCATACATCCAGGTCTGGGTCAAGTTAACAAAAACTAACCAGCACAGAGGGGGACAACCCCAAATGGAAGGGTTGGGGCAGCATGCTAAGTCACATAAGCAGACTGCACCCCACAATCCATGGCATAGCGGAGGCAGCACGCAGGAAGGAAATCCCAGGGCTAGAGGCAGCAAGGCTCCGATGTGTTTCTCCATGCCAGGTGCTGTTCTTTGCTGAGCTGACAGGATGACAAGCCGACAGATGAGGCTGATGGCTCACCTGAGCTCTCCCAAGCTTCTGTTCTAGCAAATCACTTATCTGTCCTAATCCTGAATGTGACTCTTTCAAATTCTGCCAATTCAACTTGGGTAGCAGTAAGCACAGCTCATTGGTTAAATCTCTCTCTCTCTCTCTCTCTCTCTCTCTCTCTCTCTCTCTCTCTTTCTCTCTCTCTCTCTGTCTCAGAGAGAAACTTGATATGACTTGAAGCTAAAACTGATAGCTTAAGTCCCATCTCCTGTTACAATCAGGAGTTATATTTTTACCTGATTGATAGGATGCATCAACTTCAGCTTCTTCAGTGGATGGGGAGAACCTGGAAGGCCACAACAAAAACCCAGGCAAGGCAGCCCAGACACAAAACTGCCCAGAAAGATCAGCCCAGGGCACGAAGGTAGATGCCAAGTGTGTGGGGTCAGGCAACAGTGAGGATGGGTGTTGGGAGCGGAGCAGGTGGATGTACCGTTTGCTAGTAGAGTCTCCCCAACTTCTGTTTAAATACTGGAGCTGGGTGTGGTGGTGCACTGTAACCTCAGGACTGGGGAGGTAGAAGCAGGAGGATCAGGAATTCAAGGTCATCCTTGGCTGCGTATCAACTAGGCTACATGAGACTGTCAGTCTGTCTCTGTGTCTCTCTCGGTCTCTCTCATACACACATCTTAATTTAGATCATATTTTCCCAATTACCTATGCCTTCTAAAGCCTTCCAAAGATTCTTCCATAAAATTTCGGCTCTTTCCTATGGCCTAAAGTGTTCTCTGTGATTTGGCCTTGAGCCTTACTCTCTAACCTTATTTTCTAGAGCAGGCCATACACTAGGCACACTGGCCTTCAAGTACACACCCAAGGAAGCCCCTGGAGATTATATAAGAGAGAGAGAGAGAGAGAGGCTAGAGTTCAGGGCAAAAGCTAAACTGATGTCTCAGAATCTATTAAAAAGCTTGAATTTGGATGAGATCACAGAGCTTGAAAAAAGAACCAGGTAAGAGTATGATGGCCTGCTCCAATACAGAGGACAGATGTCAATCAGCTTGACTGGATCTATAGTGTATACTCTGATCCAAGCACCACACTCATCTGATAGATACACACCATTACTGTCAATCACAAACTAAGCATTAATCATTTGAGAAGGAACTCTGGCAAATAGACCGAGAGGCAGCAGCCAGTGGCACAGGAGGGAACTCAGCCAATCTAGGGGAATTACAAGCCCTTTCAAGAGCTTATTGAAAATATATTATGTTCTTAGCCAGGTGTGGTGGCGCATGCCTTTGATCCCAGCACTCTGGAGGCAAGAGGCAGCCAGATCTCTGTGAGTTCAAGGCCAGCCTGGTCTAGGGAGCTCCAGACCAGCTGGGGCTACAGGGAGACCCTGTGTCAAAAAAGACCTATGTTCTTAGAACTTACTGGTGTTTTGATTCAATATGGATGCAGACATCCAAATGTTTTTCATGTTTGAAACAAGCACTCAATCTTATCAAAGTAGCTTGGGACACACTGCTAATCCTTGGCCCCATCACAAGAATCATCTGTGAGGGTCCTTCTTAAACTTACCTTCTGAGAACATCACACCCCCCCCAGCCCCCATATATGCAATCCCAGTTCCCAGGGGACTGAGAATGTCTGGCAGCTCTTCCCCCAAAATTAATTCTTAGGACTTGTTCCAAAGCACCTACACGGTTTGCTTTTGAGTCAATAAACCATTAGCTTTTTTCTTTTCTTCATTTCCAAAGGCTGTCTGATGGTTTCTACCATCTCTTAAACTGGAGGTGATTTTATTAAAACTGTAAGGGTTTACTTCGGCACCCCAGAACATGTAAGTTAAGTTCCTGGCAGGGTGCGTCAGATTCGCACTAGAGAACAAGGGGAACGGCCAGTATAGCCTGTGAGTCTCCTCGCACCCCACCCACACCGCATAGTTGCTCTTACCGTCCCAAAGCACCAGCCGGCAGTTTTCTGAGCCCAGAGAACCGCGTCCACCGGTGCTGGTGAAGGGAAGCTGGTCCCAAGCGTCTTTCCTCCCAAGCAGACTTCCGACATGGTTTTTTGTTTGTTTCTCCAGATTCTGTGTGCAGAAATCCTTTCTAACTTTCCTCCCTGTCGGCACTTCTGCCCCTCGGATAAGCCATTTTTCTGGGCTGGCCACCTGATGCTTATTGGGGTTAATTAGAAAATCCGCACCAAGAGTTCAGAGGCCGCTATCAGCTGTCAAAACCCCACATTCCCCTCTTTCCTTTCTTTCAAGTGCAAAACGACCTGTTTCTGGAGATGGGCGAGATGAAAGGGCGAGCACCAGTGTTGGGGGCTTTGACGCGGCCCCATTCATCGCCCGCAGCCATGAATACCGCAAGATCCCAAATCAAAGTTTTAATCTCCCCACCGCATTCAGGCAGAAGAGAAAAAGGCTTCCTTTTAACAGCTTCCCCCTTAAACCCTTTGTATCGCCATGCTCCTGAAAAAAAGAAAGCGGAGACTTCACTCTGGCCGGGCCAGGGCTTTACGCCAAAGAAAGCCCTGCACCTCGGACGCTTTGTGCAGGGGTAAGCAGGGCGTGGTGCGAGGGCTGGCGCCACGGCAGCCAGGCTGCGGCCCTGGGACCGAGGCACTGCAGACGCCGGGCTCTGGCCTCTTGACCCCCTGAAAGCACCCGCTCGGTCACACCCGGAGCCCCGCTGCGCGTCAAAACCAAGGGCTCTGGGGTGGCAGGCGACGAGGGAGGACGATTTCCCAGTCGGGGTGTGGATCCGAGTGGCATCCACTCTGCAAGCCAGGAGGGCCAATTATACCTTTGTTTCCACAGTGCGCTTGAGAGAGAGAGAGAGAGAGAGAGAGAGAG